>NC_133736.1:5514865-5562365 GCF_048934315.1 Petromyzon marinus | reverse complement strand
CAAATAAAACGTTTAAAATTTAATATTTTCAAAATACCTCATGACGTAACACCAACACTGGAGGGCAAAGCCTACTCGCCCTACCGCCCAATGCGCCACAAAGCCGGCAGGGAAACTAGGCTAAAACGGTTCGGTCTCGGGTAGAGTCAATTTTCGATCAACCCCCTCATAATTAAGCATTAATTCGCCTTCCTGCGAGTAGCCTACGAGCGTCGGCAATTCCCCAAGAAACGATTAAAATATAACATTAATTTCCAAAACACCTAACTCATGACGGGTGGGGGGGGGGGGTTGGCGGAGGCGGTGAAGCCTACTCGCCCTACCGCACAAGGCGCCACGAAGCCGGCAGGAAAACTAGACTAATAACGGTCCGGTCTCGGGTTGAGACAATATTTCTATCAACCCCTCATAATCAAGCATTAATTCGCCTTCCCGCAAGTAGCCTACGAGCGTCGACAATTCCCCAAAAAACTATAACAATTTCACATTAATTCTCAAATCTGGGGGGGGGGTCGGGGAGGTGGTGGTGGGGGGGGGGCCTGTGAAGCCTACTCGCCCTACCGCGCAATGCGTCACGAACCCGGCAGGCAATCTAGGCTAACACGGCGCAAACCGCCGCCGCCGCCGCCGCCGCCGTCACCGTCACCTGCAACCCCGGCGCTCCTGGATCGACGCCCGTGTCGAGGATGGCGATGAGGACACCGCGGCCGTCGTGCTCGGGATACTGGGCTAGGAAGGAGGCCGCGCCGGTCTCGCGCTTGGGCAGGAGGCCCTGCAGTGGGAACTCCTCAAAGGCCTCGTCCGTAGCCATCTAAGCCAGTTGCCTCACCACCAACACCAACCAAAACCTCCTTGCGGTTTCCTTTATATAGAAGAGAAAAATAAACTCTTAAAATTGTTGTTGTTGTTGTCGTGTGTGTGTGTGGCTTCTTTGACGGCTACAATATTCGATAAAAGTCACCGTTTTAAATGTTGTCGTTTTAGACCAGCAGCAGCACCAGCACCACCAACGTCTCACCACTCACTGCGGGGCGAATGTTCAGGGACGTTGAGAAACGGAGGCGAGTCGACGCTGTGACTGTTGTTGTTGTTGTGTTGTTGTTGTGTGTGTGTTGTGTTAGTTGTTGTTGTGTTTGTTGTTGAAGTTGTGTTGTTGTGTTAGTTGTTGTTGTGTTTGTTGTTGTGTTTGTTGGTGTTGCTGTTGTGTTTGTTGTTGTGTTGTTGTGTTTGTTGTGTTGTTGTGTTTGTTGTTGTTGTTGTGTTTGTTGTTGTGTTTGTTGTTGTGTTTGTTGTTGTGTTTGTTGTTGTGTTAGTTGTTGTGTGTTGTTGTTGTGTTTGTTGTTGTTGTGTTTGTTGTTGTGTTTGTTGTTGTGTTTATTGGTGTTGTGTTTGTTGTTGTGTTTGTGTTGTTGTGTTGTTGTGTTTGTTGTTGTGTTTGTGTTGTTGTGTTGGTTGTTGTGTTTATTGGTGTTGTGTTGGTTGTTGTGTTGTTGTGTTTATTGGTGTTGTGTTTGTTGTTGTGTTTGTTGTTGTGTTTGTTGTTGTGTTGTTGTTGTGTTTGTTGTTGTTGTTGTTGTGTTAGTTGTTGTGTTTGTTGTTGTGTTGGTTGTTGTGTTGGTTGTTGTGTTTATTTGTGTTGTGTTTGTTGTTGTGTTTGTTGTTGTGTTTGTTGTTGTGTTTGTTGTTGTTGTTGTGTTTGTTGTTGTGTTTATTTGTGTTGTGTTTGTTGTGTTTGTTGTTGTGTTTGTTGTTGTGTTTGTTGTTGTTGTGTTTGTTGTTGTTGTGTTTGTTGTTGTGTTGGTTGTTGTGTTTGTGTTGTGTTTGCGTTGTTGTGTTTGTTGTTGTGTTTGTTGTGTTTGTGTTGTTGTTTGTTGTTGTGTTTGTTGTTGTGTTTGTTGGTGTTGCTGTTGTGTTTGTGTTGTTGTTTGTGTTGTTGTGTTGTTGTGTTTGTTGGTGCTGTTGTGTTTGTTGTTGTGTTTGTTGTTGTTGTGTTTGTTGTTGTTGTGTTTGTTGTTGTGTTAGTTGTTGTTGTGTTTGTTGTTGAAGTTGTGTTGTTGTGTTAGTTGTTGTTGTGTTTGTTGTTGTGTTTGTTGGTGTTGCTGTTGTGTTTGTTGTTGTGTTTGTGTTGTTGTGTTGTTGTGTTTGTTGGTGCTGTTGTGTTTGTTGTTGTGTTTGTTGTTGTTGTGTTTGTTGTTGTGTTTGTTGTTGTGTTAGTTGTTGTGTGTTGTTGTTGTGTTTGTTGTTGTTGTGTTTGTTGTTGTGTTTGTTGTTGTGTTTATTGGTGTTGTGTTTGTTGTTGTGTTTGTGTTGTTGTGTTGTTGTGTTTGTTGTTGTGTTTGTGTTGTTGTGTTGGTTGTTGTGTTTATTGGTGTTGTGTTGGTTGTTGTGTTGTTGTGTTTATTGGTGTTGTGTTTGTTGTTGTGTTTGTTGTTGTGTTGTTGTTGTGTTTGTTGATGTTGTGTTTGTTGTGTTTATTGTTGCTGTTGTGTTGGTTGTTGTGTTTAGTGTTGCTGTTGTTGTGTTTGTTGTTGCTGTGTCTGTTGTTGTTGTGTTTGTTGTTGTGTTTGTTGTTGTTGTGTTTGTTGTTGTTGTGTTGGTTGTTGTGTTTGTTGTTGTTGTGTTTATTGTTGTGTTTGTTGTTGTGTTTGTGTTGTTTTGTTTGTTGTTGTGTTTGTATTGTGTTGTTGTGTTTGTTGTTGTGTTTATTGGTGCTTTTGTGTTTGTTGTGTTGGTTGTTGTGTTTGTTGTTGTGTTCGTTGAAGTTGTTGTTGTGTTTGTTGTTGTGATGTTTTTATTGTTGCTGTTGTGTTTGTTGTTGTGTTTGTTGTTGTTGTTGTGTTTGTTGTTGTGTTTGTGTTGTTGTGTTTGTTGTTGTTGTGTTTGTTGTTGTGTTGTTGTTGTGTTTGTTGATGTTGTGTTTGTTGTGTTTATTGTTGCTGTTGTGTTGGTTGTTGTGTTTAGTGTTGCTGTTGTTGTGTTTGTTGTTGCTGTGTCTGTTGTTGTTGTGTTTGTTGTTGTGTTTGTTGTTGTTGTGTTTGTTGTTGTGTTGGTTGTTGTGTTTGTTGTTGTTGTGTTTGTTGTTGTGTTGGTTGTTGTGTTTGTTGTTGTTGTGTTTGTTGTTGTGTTTGTTGTTGTTGTGTTGGTTGTTGTGTTTTGTGTTGCTGTTGTTGTGTTTGTTGTTGTGTTGGTTGTTGTGTTTTGTGTTGCTGTTGTTGTGTTTGTTGTTGTTGTGTTGGTTGTTGTGTTTTGTGTTGCTGTTGTTGTGTTTGTTGTTGTTGTGTTTGTTGTTGTGTTTGTTGTTGTTGTGTTAGTTGTTGTGTTTGTTGTTGTGTTGGTTGTTGTGTTGGATGGCGATGAGGACACCGCGGCCGTCGTGCTCGGGATACTGGGCTAGGAAGGAGGCCGCGCCGGTCTCGCGCTTGGGCAGGAGGCCCTGCAGTGGGAACTCCTCAAAGGCCTCGTCCGTAGCCATCTAAGCCAGTTGCCTCACCACCAACACCAACCAAAACCTCCTTGCGGTTTCCTTTATATAGAAGAGAAAAATAAACTCTTAAAATTGTTGTTGTTGTTGTCGTGTGTGTGTGTGGCTTCTTTGACGGCTACAATATTCGATAAAAGTCACCGTTTTAAATGTTGTCGTTTTAGACCAGCAGCAGCACCAGCACCACCAACGTCTCACCACTCACTGCGGGGCGAATGTTCAGGGACGTTGAGAAACGGAGGCGAATCGACGCTGTGGTTGTTGTTGTTGTGTTGTTGTTGTGTGTTTGTTGTTGTGTTTGTTGTTGTTGTGTTAGTTGTTGTTGTGTTTGTTGTTGAAGTTGTGTTGTTGTGTTGTTTGTTGTGTTTGTTGTGTTGTTGTGTTTGCTGTGTTGTTTGTTGTGTTTGTTGTGTTGTTGTGTTGTTGTGTTTGTTGGTGCTGTTGTGTTTGTTGTTGTGTTTGTTGTTGTTGTGTTTGTTGTTGTTGTGTTTGTTGTTGTGTTAGTTGTTGTGTGTTGTTGTTGTGTTTGTTGTTGTTGTGTTTGTTGTTGTGTTTGTTGTTGTGTTTATTGGTGTTGTGTTTGTTGTTGTGTTGTTGTGTTGTTGTGTTTGTTGTTGTGTTTGTGTTGTTGTGTTGGTTGTTGTGTTTATTGGTGTTGTGTTGGTTGTTGTGTTGTTGTGTTTATTGGTGTTGTGTTTGTTGTTGTGTTTGTTGTTGTGTTGTTGTTGTGTTTGTTGTTGTTGTGTTAGTTGTTGTGTTTGTTGTTGTGTTGGTTGTTGTGTTGGTTGTTGTGTTTATTTGTGTTGTGTTTGTTGTTGTGTTTGTTGTTGTGTTTGTTGTTGTGTTTGTTGTTGTTGTTGTGTTTGTTGTTGTGTTTATTTGTGTTGTGTTTGTTGTGTTTGTTGTTGTGTTTGTTGTTGTTGTGTTTGTTGTTGTTGTGTTTGTTGTTGTTGTGTTTGTTGTTGTGTTGGTTATTGTGTTTGTTGTTGTGTTTGTGTTGTGTTTGTGTTGTTGTGTTTGTTGTTGTGTTTGTTGTGTTTGTGTTGTTGTTTGTTGTTGTGTTTGTTGTTGTGTTGGTTGTTGTGTTTGTTGTTGTGTTTGTGTTGTGTTTGTGTTGTTGTGTTGTTTGTTGTTGTGTTGTTGTGTTTATTGTTGTGTTTGTTGTTGTGTTTGTGTTGTTTTGTTTGTTGTTGTGTTTGTATTGTGTTGTTGTGTTTGTTGTTGTGTTTATTGGTGCTTTTGTGTTTGTTGTGTTGGTTGTTGTGTTTGTTGTTGTGTTCGTTGAAGTTGTTGTTGTGTTTGTTGTTGTGATGTTTTTATTGTTGCTGTTGTGTTTGTTGTTGTGTTTGTTGTTGTTGTTTGTTGTTGTTGTGTTTGTTGTTGTGTTTGTGTTGTTGTGTTTGTTGTTGTTGTGTTTGTTGTTGTGTTGTTGTTGTGTTTGTTAATGTTGTGTTTGTTGTGTTTATTGTTGCTGTTGTGTTGGTTGTTGTGTTTAGTGTTGCTGTTGTTGTGTTTGTTGTTGCTGTGTCTGTTGTTGTTGTGTTTGTTGTTGTGTTTGTTGTTGTTGTGTTTGTTGTGTTTGTTGTTGTTGTGTTGGTTGTTGTGTTTGTTGTTGTTGTGTTTGTTGTTGTGTTTGTTGTTGTGTTGGTTGTTGTGTTTTGTGTTGCTGTTGTTGTGTTAGTTGTTGTTGTGTTTGTTGTTGTGTTTTGTGTTGCTGTTGTTGTGTTTGTTGTTGTTGTGTTTGTTGTTGTTGTGTTTGTTGTTGTAACGTTCTGACGCAGACCCAGCGTGCCTCCTTGACCGGGCAAATCTGTGGTCAAGAAGAGCTTTATAGCTCATCGGATTTCTCCTGCTGCAGTAAATACATCATTAAGATTCTGAGTCATCAACTCAACACGGATTTTGAAACTTCTGATTGGTAACCCACTCAGAGTGTTCATTATATTTATATATTTACTTTTAAGTGCTTTGTTTATACCTTTATTCATACTCTTTGCACTGTTGTCATGTTGCTATTGTGTTTGTTGTTGTTGTTGGTTGTTGTGTTTGTTGTTATTGTGTTTATTGTTGTGTTTGTTGTTGCTGTTGTGTGTTTGTTGTTGCGTTTATTGTTGCTGTGTTTGTTATTCATATTCTTGGTTCTTTCGGTAAAGTCACCACCACGTAGAAGGGAAACAATAAAAATATATAAAACAATAAAATCCTCACGACGTTTCGACTGCAACAATGCTTGCCTGTGCTGCAGTCGAAACGTCGTGAGAATTTTATTGTTTTAAAATTTTGATTATTTTATTGTTTCCCCCTTCTAACGCGGTGGTGGTGGTGGTGGTGACTTTACAGCAAGAAACCAGGAAAAGAGCTTCAAAGATCATCGGATTCCCTCCTCCACTATCTTCTATCCATCTGCAGCGACGACTTTGACGCATATTCTTAGTTTTTTCGGTAAAGTCAACGTGACTTTACCGAAAAAACTAAGAATATGAATTACTGCAGTCACGAAAGCTTTAAATCAAGACTTTGACGCAGTCGGGCAGGCGGAGACCCCCCCCCCCTCCTCTACTGCACCAGCCCCGAGCCTCCCACGCATCTCCCCCCCCCTTATGCAGCGATGGAGGCCACGCCCCCCGTTCCGGAACATTCTCGCTGGTGCTACACCAGACGTGGGCAAAAGTATACGGCGCCCCTTGGGCTTTTCAATCCGGCCCGCCGAACTTGTCCAAATATAATAATTATTATTATTATCTTTAAATTAAATTTCACCTCTCTCCTGTAATGCCCCCGTTTCCCCATTAGATGGCGCACTTTGACCGGGAGTTACGACACGTTTTTTCTGTACTGTTCACGTTCGAGCAATTCGTTAAATTGCCTTGCGAATAAATGCTTCGCTGCCTGTTAAAGGCCAAATCCTTTCACGTAAATGATTTTTTTTAACACGTCATTTATATTCAGTTCACACAAACACTCCGTCCATGCGTTCCTGGCCCGGCCCCTCTGTCAAATTTTAGAACCCATTGTGGCCCGCGAGTCAAAAACATTTGCCAACCCCTGTACTAGACGCTCGCTGAACCGGCAGACTCCACCGTCCTCTTGCCACCTGGCCACGCTCCCTTCTCGATCATGCCCGCAGCCACCGGTCCACTCGCACTGCAGGCTGACTCCCCTGTCATTGCCTCCCGTGGCCACCGGTCCATTCACACTGCAGGCTGACTCCCCTGTCATTGTCTCCCGTGGCCACCAGTCCATTCACACCGTAGGTTTACTCCACTGTCATTAGTTCCCGTGGCCACCAGTCCACTCACACTGCAGGCTGACTCCCCTGTCATTACCTCCCGTGGCCACCAGTCCACTCACACTGCAGACTGACTCCCCTGTCAATACCTCACGTGGCCACCAGTCCTCTCACACCGTAGGCTGACTCCCCTGTCATTACCTCCCGTGGCCACCAGTCATCTCACACCGTAGGTTTACTCCACTGTCATTACCTCCCGTGGCCACCAGTCCTCTCACACCGTAGGTTGACTCCACTGTCATTAGTTCCCGTGGCCACCAGTCCTCTCACACTGCAGGCTGACTCCCCTGTCACTACCTCCCGTGGCCAACAGTCCACTCGCACTGCAGACTGACTCCTCTGTCATTACCTCCCGTGGCCACTAGTCCACTCACACCGCAGGCTGACTCCCCTGTCATTACCTCCCGTGACCACCAATCATCTCACACCGTAGGTTTACTCCACTGTCATTAGCTCCTGTGGCTACTAGCCCACTCACACTGCAGGCTGACTCCCCTGTCACTACCTCCCGTGGCCACCAGTCCACTCACACTGCAGGCTGACTCCCCTGTCATTACCTCCCGTGGCCACTCGTCCATTCACACTGCAGGCTGACTCCCCTGTCATTACTTCCCGTGGCCACCAGTCCACTCGTACTGCAAGCTGACTCCCCTGTCATTACCTCCCGTGGCCACCAGTCCACTCACACTGCAGGCTGACTCCTTTGTCATTACCTCCCGTGGCCACCAGTCCACTCACACTGCAGGCTGACTCCCCTGTCATTACTTCCCGTGGCCACCAGTCCACTCGCACTGCAGGCTGACTCCCCTGTCATTACCTCCCGTGGCCACCAGTCCTCTCATACCGTAGGTTTACTCCCCTGTTATTAGCTCCCGTGGCCACCAGTCCACTCACACCGCAGGCTGACTCCCCTGTCATTACCTCCCGTGGCCACCAATCCACTCGCACTGCAGGCTGACTCCCCTGTCATTACCTCCCGTGGCCACCAGTCCATTCGCACTGCAGGCTGACTCCCCTGTCATTACCTCCCGTGGCCACCAGTCCATTCACACTACAGGCTGACTCCCCTGTCACTACCTCACGTGGCCACCAGTCCACTCACACTGCAGGCTGACTCTCCCTGTCATTACCTCCCGTGGCCGCCAGTCCACTCGCACTGCAGGCTGACTCCCCTGTCATTACCTCCCGTGGCCACCAGTCCTCTCACACTGCAGGCTGTCTCCCCTGTCATTACCTCCCGTGGCCACCGGTCCACTCACACCGCAGGCTGACTCCCCTGTCACTACCTCCCGTGGCCACCAGTCCACCCACACTGCAGGCTGACTCCCCTGTCATTACCTCCCGTGGCCACTCGTCCATTCACACTGCAGGCTGACTCCCCTGTCATTACTTCCCGTGGCCACCAGTCCACTCGTACTGCAAGCTGACTCCCCTGTCATTACCTCCCGTGGCCACCAGTCCACTCACACTGCAGGCTGACTCCTTTGTCATTACCTCCCGTGGCCACCAGTCCACTCACACTGCAGGCTGACTCCCCTGTCATTACTTCCCGTGGCCACCAGTCCACTCGCACTGCAGGCTGACTCCCCTGTCATTACCTCCCGTGGCCACCAGTCCTCTCATACCGTAGGTTTACTCCCCTGTTATTAGCTCCCGTGGCCACCAGTCCACTCACACCGCAGGCTGACTCCCCTGTCATTACCTCCCGTGGCCACCAGTCCATTCGCACTGCAGGCTGACTCCCCTGTCATTACCTCCCGTGGCCACCAGTCCATTCACACTACAGGCTGACTCCCCTGTCACTACCTCACGTGGCCACCAGTCCACTCACACTGCAGGCTGACTCTCCCTGTCATTACCTCCCGTGGCCGCCAGTCCACTCGCACTGCAGGCTGACTCCCCTGTCATTACCTCCCGTGGCCACCAGTCCTCTCACACTGCAGGCTGTCTCCCCTGTCATTACCTCCCGTGGCCACCGGTCCACTCACACCGCAGGCTGACTCCCCTGTCATTACTTCCTGTGGCCACCAGTCCACTCGCACTGCAGGCTGACTCTCCTGTCACTACCTCCCGTGGCCACCAGTCCACTCACACAGCAGGTTGACTCCCCTGTCATTACCTCCCGTGGCCACCAGTCCACTCGCACTGCAGGCTGACTCCCCTGTCATTACCTCCCGTGGCCACCGGTCCATTGCACTGCAGGCTGACTCCTCTGTCATTACCTCCCGTGGCCACCAGTCCACTCGCACTGCAGGCTGACTCCTCTGTCATTACCTCCCATGACCACCGGTCCATTCGCACTGCAGGCTGACTCTCCTGTCATTACCTCCCGTGGCCACTAGTCCATTGCACTGCAGGCTGACTCCCCTTGTCATTACCTCCCGTGGCCACCGGTCCATTCACACTGCAGGCTGACTCCCCTGTCATTACCTTCCGTGGCCACCAGTCCACTCGCACTGCAGGCTGACTCCCCTGTCACTACCTCCCGTGGCCACCAGTCCACTCACACTGCAGGCTGACTCCCCTGTCATTACCTCCCGTGGCCACCGGTCCACTCACACTGCAGGCTGACTCCCCTGTCATTACCTCCCGTGGCCACCGGTCCACTCACACTGCAGGCTGACTCCCTTGTCATTACCTCCGTGGCCACCAGTCCTCTCACGCCGTAGGCTGACTCCCCTGTCATTACCTCCCATGGCCACCAGTCCACTCACACCGCAGGCTGACTCCCCTGTCATTACCTCCCGTGGCCACCGGTCCACTCGCACTGCAGGCTGACTCCCCTGTCACTACCTCCCGTGGCCACCAGTCCACTCACACCGCAGGCTGACTCCCCCTGTCATTACGCACCTTTCTAAATAAAGTCCTTAATGCGTGCGTCTCAGAAACCTCCGGTGTACTGCCCGACAGGCTAGGAAGCCGACCCGTGGTAGACGAGCGCTTCTTCGGAACACGAACCGCGGGAAAGATCTCGACTTGAAGCCTTCCTGACCGCGGGGAATCCACATTCCTTGTCGTGGACCCCCCGGTAAAGTCACGTGGATAGGTCCAAAGAAAATAGCAGGAAGTCGACCGCCTGCGTTGCGATCGAAACGTCGGGGGCTTTGTTGTCGTGTCACTCTCCCGGGACCTATCTCCGCGACTTCACCGAAAGACCCAAGGAATGTGGGATGGAGATCTGAGATTGAAAAAATAAATCGCGGCGTTTCGCGCGCGTCAAAAAACGCGTCCGTCGCCGGGTGAGGAAGCATTTTATTTTTTACTTCAATTTTATTTTCTACCTACCCGCGTGGACTTTACCGAAAGGACCAAAAGAGTATGAGAGCTTCAAATCAAGAAAGATCTGAAAGAACCGAGAGTTTTCGTTTTACCGCCACCAAATCTCCATTCTAAGTGCCCCCACGAAGACGGGTTTTGTTTCGATTTAAAGCTTTCGTGACTGCAATGATTCATCTTCTTTGGTTCTTTCGGTAAAGTCACTTAGAATGAGAATAAAATAATAAATTGATAAAATAAAATAACACAATAATATTCTCACGACGTTTCGGCCACAACACAAGCGGCCTTCATCAGGTGAAGGGACGAGACAGTCTCGTGATGAAGGCCGCTTGTGTTGTGGCCGAAACGTCGTGAGAATATTATTGTGTTATTTTATTTTATCAATTTATTATTTTATTCTCATTCTACGTGACTTTACCGAAAGAACCAAAGAAGACGGGTTTTGTGTTTCTCGTGGCGTCGTGTCGATGAAAAACCGTTCAGCGAGTGAGATTTCGGCTTTTGTTTTTCGTTTGATACAAGGCCGTAATTATAATGATATATATTTGGGGGGGGACATTTCCCCCTTAATATTCAAATATGCTCAAAATGTCCCCCCCTCCCCCCCCACCCCCCCCCCCTCCCCACCAAATATATCGCTGTAAAAAGTAATAATTGCTATGCTATGTAACGCGTCACGTGTGCCACGTGTCACACGTCACGTGTCACGTGGCACACGTCACACGTCACGCGTCACGCGTGCCACGTGTCACACGTCACGTGGCACACGTCATACGTCACGTGTCACACGTGTGACGTGTCACGTGGCACACGTGTGTGACATTGAGAGAGAGATAGAGGGAGAGTTTGAGAGATAGCTTCTTGAGATAGAGAGAGATAGAGAGAGCTAGCTTGAGATAGAGAGAGATAGAGAGAGAGATAGAGAGAGATAGAGAGAGATAGAGAGAGAGATAGCTTGAGATAGAGAGAGAGATAGAGAGAGCTAGCGTGAGATATTGAGAGAGATTGAGAGATATTGATAGAGATTGAGAGAGAGATAGCTTGAGATAGAGAGAGATAGAGAGAGCTAGCGTGAGATATTGAGAGAGATATTGATAGAGATTGAGAGATAGCTTGAGATAGAGAGAGATAGAGAGCTAGCGTGAGATATTGAGAGAGATTGAGAGAGATATTGAGAGAGTGCTTGATAATGAGAGAGATATTGAGAGATATTGAGAGAGTGATAGACGCTGAGAGAGATGTTGTGAGATTTCGGCTTTCGTTTTTCGTTTGATACAAGGCCGTAATTATAATGATATATATTTGGGGGGGACATATCCCCCTTAATATTCAAATATGCTCAAAATGTCCCTCCTCCCCCCCCCCCCCCCCCCCCACCAAATATATCGCTGTAAAAAGTAATAATTGCTATGCTATGCAAATAAAAATAACTGTTTGCTAAACCTTGGCCACAATATCTGTATTCATATTCTTAGCTCTTTCGGTAAAGTCACGTTGAAGGGAAACAATAAAATAATAAAATATATATAAAACAATACAAAAATTCTCACGACGTTTCGACCATCACACAAACGGTCGTCATCAGGTGTGTCGGTTCGCATTAATTTATTTATTTATAAACGGCGCATTTATTTATTTAAAAAACGTCAGCGCCACGCGCAGCGATTTGGCAGTTTATTTAGAAGGACGAGTCCATCTATGTTCTGAAAAGAGGAGGGGGGAGATGAAAAATTAATGTATGCTGTCTGAAAGCCACCGTAAGCGTGAACAATCAATTAAGACCCGAAATGGTTTATCAAATCCTTCCAATGATTGCTAAGCCAGAATCCATCTTCTCGGTTGAAATTGTCTCCGTGCTTGTATATGTGGATAGCCTCATGAACGGATCTCTCATGGTAGCCAGATGGCTTGCAGAGATCCTCTGTCTTGGAAAAGTCAATGTCATGCGTAGATTTCTGTTCATATGATTGTGGTTATGGTTGTTCATTATTAATCCCTAATCTCTGCCATTACATTCAATGAAACAGGGAATGGTAAAACAAAAAGGTCAAAACAGAGCAATGTAAATACAATAACACTCTTCGAAATTATTGTAAAAAATAAAATAAAATGTCCATCCCACTTGTTAGTGATTTTATTGTTATTATTTTGGACGGGAAATTAGTTTTTTTCTTTTATTTAAAGCTTTCGTGACTGCATGGATTCATATTCTTGGTTCTTTCGGTAAAGTCACCACCGCGTAGAAGGGAAACAATAAAATAAAAATAAATTCATCTTCTTTGGTTCTTTCGGTAAAGTCACCACCACGTAGAATGAGAATGAAATAATGAAATAAAACAATCAAATTCTCGCGACGTTTCGGCCACAACACAAGTGGCCTTCTTCAGGTGACAGGAACAGACCTGTCGGGACGACAGAGCCACAATGAACGCTGCGATAAAAATTCTCACGAAACGTCGCGAGAATTTTATCGTTTTATTTTATTTACTTGATTCTCATTCCACGTGGTGGTGACTTCACCGAAAGAAACCAAAGAAGATGAATCCTTGCAGTCACGAAAGCTTTAAATCGAAATATAATAATAAATTATTTTTATATTTTTATTATTTTATTGTTTCCCTTCTACGTGACTTTACCGAAAGAACCAAGAATAGGAAATTCATAGTAATAAGTTTTACCCTTTTAACTGGCACAAAAACTGACACCTTTATTCAAGGCATCATGTTTGCAATAACCACAACACAAGCAGTCAAATGCAAACAAAAGAGACAACTCTGATAATAATATTGGCACTGTCCTTGAATTTGATTGGTCCACACCCGAGACGGCTTTTCTTAGAGCCCTTAAGTCTCACACTGGTGTTGGACCAGAAGACGCCAAAAGGCGTACAACTCAAAAACAGCGCACTATCAGAGTATTGAGGGCTCGGGGTGAGCATTAACATTATGAGACCTCCTTTGCCAGTAACAAGATATAGGAATAGGTTTTACACTTTTAACTGGCACAAAAACTGACACCTTTATTCAAGGCATCATGTTTGCAATGACCACAACACAAGCAGTCAAAATGCAAACAAAAAAGACAACTCTGATAATAATATTGGCACTGTCCTTGAATTTGATTGGTCCACACCCGAGACGGCTTTTCTTAGAGCCCTTAGTCTCCACTGGTGTTGGACCAGAAGACGCCAAAAGGCGTGCAACTCAAAAACAGCGCACTATCAGAGTTATTGAGGGCTCGGGTGAGCATTTACATTATGAGACCTCCTTTGCCAGTAACAAGATATAGGAATAGGTTTTTTGTGCCAGTTAAAAGGGTAAAACCTATTACTATATCTTGTTACTGGCAAAGGAGGTCTCATAATGTAAAAAAATAGGAAATTCGTTTTCAAATGTAGATATTTTTTCTGGGGGTGGGGTGGGGGGGGGTGGGGGGAAGATTTGGGCCCCCCAATGTTGACTTGATGGCTAAGGCCTTGGTTTGATAGAGCGTGAGACGGAAAATCAAATCAAAGAAACCCATCGGGTTCTCATCCTTTATTGTTTGTGGAGATATTTCGGATTCAAGTGGTTTTGAACGAGGGAATGAATCATCTCCCGACGGTCCGTGCGTGTTCCACCAACCCCTTTCATTCGATCCCACAGTGGCAGCAGCGCAGCAGCGCCGAAACGCAGGCGCGCGAACACGTGACACGTGTCACGTGTCACACGTCACACGTCATGCGTCACACGTCACGCGTCACACGTCACGCGTCACACGCACGTGTCATGTGTCACACGTCACGCGTCACGTGTCACACGTCACGCGTCACGTGTCTCACACGTCACGTGTCTCACGTGTCACGTGGCACACGTGTCACACGTGTCACGTGGCACACGTCACGCGTCACGTGGCACACGTCACACGTCACGTGCCACACGTCACGTGTCACGTGTCACACGTCACGTGGCACACGTGTCACGTGTCACACGTGTCACACGTGTCACGTGTCACACGTGTCACACGTGTCACGTGGCACACGTCACGTGGCACGTGGCACACGTCACGTGTCATGTGGCACACGTCACGTTTACAACGTCACGTGTCACGTGGCACACGTCACGTGTCACACGTCACGTGTCACACACACGTGTCACATGTGTGTGACACGTGTGTGTGACACACGTGTGTGACATTGACAGAGAGATAGCTTGAGATAGAGAGAAAGAGAGAGATAGAGAGATAGCGTTAGATATTGAGAGATATTGAGAGAGATATTGAGAGAGATTGAGAGATATTGAGAGAGATATTGAGAGAGAGATGTTTAGAGAGTGCTTGATAATGAGAGAGATATTGAGAGAGTGATAGACACTGAGAGAGATGTTGAGAGATATTGAGAGAGATGTTGAGAGACAATTAGAGATTTTGAGAGAGATACTGAGAGAGATATTTGGAGAGATAATGTGAGATATTGAGAGAGATATTGAGAGATATATATTGAGAGATATTGAGAGAGCCATTGAGATAGATATTGAGATATTGAGAGAAAGATATTGAGAAATATTGAGAGAGATATTGAGAGATATTGAGAGAGATATATTGAGAGATATTGAGAGATATTTGGAGAGATATTGAGAGATATTGAGAGAGATATATTGAGAGATATTGAGAGAGCTATTGAGAGATAGATATTGAGAGAAATTGAGAGAGATATCGAGAAAGATATTGAGATATTGAGAGAGATATTGAGAGAGATATTTAGAGAGTGCTTGATAATGAGAGATATTGAGAGAATGATAGACACTGAGAGAGATGTTGCGAGTTATTGAGAGAGATGTTGAGAGTTATTGAGAGATGTTGAGAGACAATGAGAGATTTTGAGAGAGATATTGAGAGATATTGAGAGATATATTTGGAGAGATAATGAGAGATATTGAGAGATATATATTGAGAGATATTGAGAGAGCTATTGAGAGATAGATATTTAGAGATATTGAGAGAAAGATATTGAGAGATATTGAGAGAAATTGAGAGATATTGAGAGAGATTGAGAGATATTGAGAGAGATTGAGAGAGATTGAGAGAGATATTGAGAGAGATATTTGGAGAGATATTGAGAGAGATATTGAGAGATCGATATTAAGAGATATTGAGAGAAAGATATTGAGAGGGATATTGAGAGATATTGAGAGGGATTTTGAGAGATATTGAGAGATATTGAGAGATATATATTGAGAGAGATATTAGGAGAGATATTGAGAGCTATTGAGAGATAGATATTGAGAGAAATTGAGAGATATTGAGAAAGATGTTGAGATATATTGAGAGACATATTGAGAGAGATACTGAGATATGTTGAGAGATATTGAGAGATGTTGAAATATATTCAGAGAAATATTGAAATATTGAGATATATTGAGAGAGATATTGAGAGATATTGAGAGAGAGAGCCCATGGGGATCGTCACGATCATCATCACCGCACCGTCCAATCGGAGATCGTGACTGGACAAGGCCCTGCTGAGTCGTCTTAACTTACAATCAGCAGCAACAGCAGCATTAGAATCAGCAGCAGCATCATCATCGTTATCAACAGTATCCTCATCATCAGTAGGAGATGCATCATCGTTATCAACAGTATCATCATCATCAGTAGGAGATTAATCATCGTATTCAACAGTATCATCATCAGTAGGAGATTCATCATCGTTATCAACAGTATCATCATCAGCAGCAGGGGATTTATCATCAGCAGCATCAGCAGCATCATCAGCAGCAGGAGATTCATCATCATCAGCATCATCAGCAGCATCATCAGCAGCAGGAGATTCATCATCAGCATCATCAGCAGCAGGAGATTCATCAGCAGCAGCAGGTTAGGGGCTTCCTCCACCATCACCATCACCACGACCAACTCCACCACCATCACCACCATCACCACCACCAACTCCACCACCAACTCCACCACCACCATCACCACCACCAACTCCCCGACCAACACCACCACCACTGACGTCACCAAATCCACCACCACCTCCACCACCACCAAATCCACCATCACCACCACCACCTCCACCGTTACCTCCACCACCACCACAACTAACTCCACCACCACCACCACTAACTCCACCACCACCACAACTAACTCCACCACCACAACTAACTCCACCACCACAACTAACTCCACCACCACCATTAACTGCTCCAACTACACCACCATCACCACCACCACCAACTCTACCACCACCACAAACTCCACCACCACCAACTTCACCACGACCAACTCCACCACCACCACCACCAACTCCACCACCACCACAAAGTCCACCACCACCACCAACTCCACCACGACCAACTCCACCACCACCACCAACTCCACCACGACCAACTCCACCACCACCAACTCCACCACCACCACAAACTCCACCACCACCACCACCAACTCCACCACGACCAACTCCACCACCACAAACTCCACCACCACCAACTCCACCACGACCAACTCCACCACCACCAACTCCACCACCACCACCAACTCCACCACGACCCACTCCACCACCACCACCAACTCCACCACCACCACAAACTCCACCACCACCAACTCCACCACCAACTCCACCACCACCACCAACTCCACCACGACCAACTCCACCACCACCACCACCAACTCCACCACCACCACAAACTCCACCACCACCACCACCACGACCAACTCCACCACCACCACCACCAACTCCACCACCACCACAAACTCCACCACCACCACCACCACCACCAACTCCACCACCACCACCAACTCCACCACGACCCACTCCACCACCACCACCAACTCCACCACCACCACAAACTCCACCACCACCAACTCCACCACCAACTCCACCACCACCACCAACTCCACCACGACCAACTCCACCACCACCACCACCAACTCCACCACCACCACAAACTCCACCACCACCACCACCACGACCAACTCCACCACCACCACCACTAACTCCACCAGCAGCTGCTAGTGCAGGGTTGCTTATCACCAGCGCCAGACCGTTGTGGTGGTGGTTGTGGTGGTGGTGGTTGTTGTTGTGGTTGTTGTGGTTGTTGTGGTTGTTGTGGTGGTTGTTGTTGTGGTTGTTGTGGTTGTTGTGGTGGTTGTTGTTGTGGCGGTGCGAGCTGCCCAGGGCTTGCACCTTGCGGCTGCGGATGGAGTTCACCTGCAGACACGGGGGGTGGGGGGTGGGGGGGTGGGGAGGGGTGGAGGGGAGGGGTGGAGTGGGGAGGGGGTGGAGGGGAGGGGTGGAGTGGGGAGGGGTGGAGGGGAGGGGTGGAGGGGAGGGGTGGAGGGGAGGGGTGGAGGGGAGGGGTGGAGGGGGGGAGTTAGGGGTAAGTTCTAGGGTCCAGACACCGATGGTGGTGATGATGATGATGGTGATGATGATGGTGGTGATGATGATGGTGATGGTGGTGGTGATGGTGATGATGATGGTGGTGATGGTGATGATGGTGGTGGTGGTGATTATGATGATGGTGGTGGTGATGATGGTGGTGATGATGATGGTGATGATGATGATGATTGTGATTATGGTGATGATGATGGTGATGACCATCACCATCATCATCACCATCATCACCACCATCATGACCATCATCATCATCACCATCATCATCATCACCATCATCACCATCATCATCATTATCACCATCATGACCATCATCATCACCATCACCATCATCACCACCATCATCATCACCATCATTACCATCATCATCACCATCATTACCACCATCATCATCACCATCATCATTATCATCATCACCACCATCATCATCATCACCACCATCATCATCACCATCACGACCATCATCACCACTATCATCATCATCATCACCATCATCACCACCATCATCACCATCATCACCACCATCATCATCACCATCATCATTATCATCATCACCATCATCACCATCACCATCATCACCATCATCATCACTATCATCATCACCGTCATCATAATAATCATCAGCATCATCAGCACCATCATCACCATCATCACCATCATCATCGCCACCATCATCACCATCATTTTCACCATCATCATCCCCACCATCATCATGATCACCATCATCATGATCACCATCATCGCCACCATCATCACCATCATCATCACCATCATCATCACCATCATCACTATCACCATCATCATTATCATCATAATCATCATAACCATCATCACCACCATCGCTTAGTACACAGGAGGTCGTGGGTTCTACCCCGATCTTCACGATGTCTGCTGCTGCTGCTGTAGATGTGGAGTCTGAGTGTCTCTCTCTCTCATCATCATCATCACGGTGGCTATGAGATGTTGACTACCTCGCCTGGTGTACAGGAGGTCGTGGGTTCTACCCCTACCCTCACAATGCCTGCTGCTGTAGATGTGGAGTCTGAGAGTCTCCCTCTCTCTCTCTCTCTGGCCGTGTTCGCGTGGATCTGTCTCCGGTTTTTCCCCTCCACATTTATAATAAACATCGCCACGCGTTCAGAGGATTTGACTGCCGCTAGACATTCACACAACAACACGACCACGATGATGATGATGACGTTAGGCCGTCACTTGTTTGAGCAGCTATCACGTGTGATGGCCACGTGGTCACTTGTAAAAAAAAAAACTATCCACAGTTCAGTGGGGACTTACAGCTGGTTACATGAAAATAGATTAGCTTCAGTGTGTGTCTCTATGTGTCTCTGTGGGTCACTGTGGGTCACTGTGGGACTCTATGGGTCATTGTGGGTCTCTATGGGTCACTGTGGGTCTCTATGCGTCTCTGTGGGTCACTGTGGGTCTCTGTGGGTCTCTGTGGGTCACTGTGGGTCTCTGTGGGTCACTGTGGGTCTCTGTCCGTCTCTGTGGGTCTCTGTGGGTCACTGTGGGTCTCTGTGGGTCACTGTGGGTCTCTGTGGGTCACTGTGGGTCTCTGTGGGTCTCTGTGGGTCACTGTGGGTCTCTGTGGGTCACTGTGGGTCTCTATGGGTCTCTGTGGGTCTCTGTGGGGCTCTATGTGTCTCTGTGAGTCTCTGCGGGTCTCTATGGGTTTCTGTAGGTCACTTTGGGTCTCTATGGGTCTCTGTGGGTCTCTGTCCGTCTCTGTGGGTCTCTGTGGGCCTCAATGTGTCTCTGTGGGTCTCTATGGGTCTCTATGGGCCTCTTTGGATCTCTATGTGTCTACATGGGTCTCGATGGGTCTCTGTGTGTCTCTGTCTGTCTCAGTGTGTCTCTGTGGGTCTCTATGTGTCTCTATAGGTCTCTCGGGTCTCTGTGTGTCTCTATGGGTCTCTGTGTGTCTCTATGGGTCTCTATAGGTTTCTGATGGTCACTGTGGTTCTCTGTGGGTCTCTATGTGTCTCTGTGGGTCTCGATGTGTCTCTATGGGTCTCTATGGGTCTCTTTGTGTCACTGTGTGTCACTGTCGGTCGCTATGGGTCTATCTGGGTCTCTGTGGGTCTCTATGAGTGTATGTGGGTCTCTATGGGTCTCTGTGGTTCTTTATGTGTCTATGTGTGTCTCTGTGGGTCTCTGTGGGTCTCTATGGGTCTCTGTGGGTCTCTGTGGGTCTTTCTGTGTCTCTGTGGGTCTCTATGGGTCTCTATGTGTCTCTGTCGGTCTCTGTGGATCTCTATGTATCTCTGTGGGACTCTATGGGTCTCCATGGGTCTCTGTGGTTCTCTTTGGGTGCTCTGTGCGTCTCTCTGGGTCTCTATGTATCTCTGTGGGTCTCTATGTATCACTGTGTTTCTCTATGGGTCTCTGTGGGTCTCTGTGAGCCTCTATGCATCTCTGTGGGTCTCTATTGGTCTCTATGTGTCTTTGTGAGTCTCTATGGTTCTCTATGGGTCTCTGTGGATCTCTATGGGTGTCTGTGGGTCTCTATGGGTCTCTGTGGGTCTCTATGTGTCTATGTCGGTCTCTGTGGGTCTCTGTGGGTCTCTATGGGTCTCTATATGTCACTGTGGGTCTCTGTGGGGCTCTATGTGTCTCTGTGCGTCTCTGTGGGTCTCTATGGGTTTCTGTAGGTCACTTTGGGTCTCTATGCGTCTCTGTATGTCTCTATGGGTCTCTATGTGTCTCTGTGGGTCTCTATGGGTCTCTATATGTCTCTATGGGTCTCTATATGTCTCTGTGGGTCTCTGTGGGTCTCTGTGCCTCACTATGGGCCTCTTTGGGTCTCTATGTGTCTATGTGGGTCTCCATGGGTCTCTGTGTGTCCCTGTCTATCTCTGTGTGTCTCTGTGGGTCTCTATGTGTCTCTGTGGGTCTCTGTGGGTCTTTATGTGTCTATGTGGGTCTCTGTGGGTCTCTGTGGGTCTCTATGGGTCTCTCTGTGTCTCTATGGGTCTCTGTGTGTCTCTATGGGTCTCTATGTGTCTCTGTGGGTCTCGATGGGTCTCTGTGGTTCTTTATGTGTCTCTGTGTGTCTCTGTGGGTCTCTGTGGGTCTCTATGGGTCTCTATGTGTCTCTGTGAGTCTCTGTGGGTCTCTATGGGTTTCTGTAGGTCACTTTGGGTCTCTATGGGTTTCTATATGTCTCTGTGTGTCTGTGGGTCTCCATGTGTCTCTATGGGTCTCTATCTGTCTCTGTGGGTCTCTGTGGGTCTCTATGGGTCTCTATGGGTCTCTGTGGGTCTCTGTGTGTCTCTATGGGTCTCTGTGGGTCTCTATGTGTCTCTATGGGTCTCTGTGTATCTCTATGTGTCTCTGTGCGTCTCTCTGGGTCTCTATATGTCTCTGTGGGTCTCTATGGGTCTCTGTGTATCTCTAAGTGTCTCTGTCGGTCTCTCTGGGTCTTGATGTGTCTCTGTGGGTCTCTGCGGGTCTCTATGTGTCTCTGTGGGTCTCTATGGGTCTCTATGGGTCTCGATGTATCTCTGTGTGTCTCTGTGTGTCTCTACATGTCTCTACGTGTCTCTATGGGTCTCTGTGGGTCTCTATGTGTCTCTGTGGGTGTCTATGGCTCTGTATGGGTCTCTATGTGTCTCTGTGTGTCTCTATATGTCTCTATGTGTCTCTATGGGTCTCTGTGGGTCTCTATGTGTCTCTGTGTATCTCTAACTGTCTCTGTGTGTCTCTGTGGGTCTCTATTTGTATCTGTGGGTCTCTATGGGTCTCTGTGTATCTCTATGGGTCTCTGTGGGTCTCTCTGAGTCTCTATACTTTCTCTGTGGGTCTCTGTGGGTCTCTGTGTATCTCTAAGTGTCTCTGTGTGTCTCTGTAGGTCTCAGTTCCATTGCGATATCTTTCATGATTGCCAGGTGGTGCTTCTGACGGAGAGAGCTCCTACACGTCAGCTGAGTTTAGAGTTTTAGTATAGGTCTCTATGACTATAGGTCTCTGTGGGTCTCTGTGTGTCTCTGTGGGTCTCTATGTGTCTCTATGGGTCTCTATATGTCTCTGTGTATCTCTATGTGTCTCTGTGTATCTCAATGTGTCTCTGTATGTCTCTATGGGTCTCTGTGGGTCTCTATGTGTCTTTGTGGGTCTCTAGGGGTCTCTATGTGTCTCTGTGGGTCTCTATGGGTCTCTAAGTGTCTCTGTGGGTCTCTGTGTATCTCTAAGTGTCTATGTGGGTCTCTATGGGTCTCTATGTGTCTCTGTGGGTATCTATGAGTCTCTATTTGTCTCTGTGGGTCTCTCTATGTCTCTATGTGTCTCTGTGGGTCTTTGTGGGTTTCTATGGGTCTCTATGTATCTCTAAGTGTCTCTGTGGGTCTTTATGTGTCTCTGTGGGTCTCTGTGGGTCTCTATGTATCTCTATGGGTCTCTGTGTGTCTCTGTGGGTCTCAGTTCCATTGCGCTATCGTTCGTGATTGCCAGGTGGTGTTTCTGACGGAGAGAGCTTCTACACGTCAGCTGAGTGGGGGGCGTTAGGCCTGGTTAAAATAAATAAATAAAAACTTCCTGCATAAGGCTTTCAAATCAATAAAAAAAACAATATCGTGACCGTGTCGATAACTTTCCAACTCACCATGACTGCGAGAAGCAAGGAGCCAAAGGCGACCATTACGGTGGTGATGTAGATACTAGCATAGGGGTCGTGAGGACTGCTGAAGACAGCTTGAGGCCATGGTGATGGTGTTGGTGGTGGTGATGGTAGTGGTGATGGTGGTGGTGGTGGTGATGGTAGTGGTGATGGTGGTGGTGGTGATGGTGGTGATGGTGGTGATGGTGATGATGGTGGTGATGGTGGTGATGGTGATGGTGGTGATGGTAGTGGTGATGGTGGTGGTGGTGATGATGGTGGTGGTGGTGGTGATGGTGGTGGTGGTGGTGATGGTGGTGGTGGTGGTGGCATCAAAGGCTTCGGGTATCCCCCACGGCGCCTGCTGTCGCCTGGAGGAATGGAACGTCGGACGAGAGGGAGTGGGTTGCCGATAAGGTTGTGAGCGGTTCACGTGACACCACACTCACTCACCACACTCACCACACTCACTCACCACACTCACCACACTCACCAAAGTCACCACACTCACCACAATCACCACACTCACCACACTCACCACCACACTCACTCACTACACTCACCACACTCACCAAAGTCACCACACTCACCACACTCACCACACTCACCAAAGTCACCACACTCACCACACTCACCACACTCACCAAAGTCACCAAAGACACCACACTCACTACACTCACCACACTCACCAAAGTCACCACACTCACCACACTCACCACACTCACCAAAGTCACCACACTCACCACACTCACCAAAGTCACCACACTCACCACACTCACTAACCACACTCACGCACCACACTCACCACACTCACCAAAATCACCGTACTCACCACACTCACCACACTCATCAAAATCACCACACTCACCACACTCACCACACTCACCAAAGTAACCACATTCACCAAAATCACCACACTCACCAAAGTCACCAAACTCATCAAAGTCACCACACTCACAACACTCACCAAACTCACCAAAGTCACCACACTCACCACACTCACCAAAGTCACCACACTCACCAAATTCACCACACTCACCACACTCACCACACTCACAACACTCACCACACTCACCAAAGTCACAACACTCACCACACTCACCACACTCACAACACTCACCAAACTCACCAAAGTCACCACACTCACTACACTCGCCACACTCACCACACTCACAACACTCACCAAAGTCACAACGGTGCTAACCACTGCGCCACCGCTCACCACCAAAGACAAAGGTCCCCCGTGTAGCTTCAAGCGCCCTGTGACGGGACAAGTGCTGTAGCGAGTAGCAGCAGCAGCTGATGAAGGCCTGGCAAGGGGGCTCACAAGAGGGTGAGTGGGTGGGGGGCATCACCATCACCACCATCATCACCATCACTACCATCACCACCATCACTATCATCACCACCATCACCACACACACAGTGCGTTCCTGCCCCTGCTAGCTACAGGCAACACTCCCACGCATAACGAAAAGTTGCCACTACACCCTCCCCCACCCTCCACCATCCTCCACCATCCTCCAAGATCCTCCATCCTCGTCATCCTCCCCCACCCTCCTCCACCATCCTCCATCCCCCATCCTCCACCATCCTCCTCCATCCTCCACCATCCTCCTCATCCTTCCCCACCCTCCACCATCCTCCACCATCCTCCATCCCCCATCCTCCACCATCCTCCACCATCCTCCATCCCCCACCCTCCACCATCTTCCACCATCCTCCATCCCCCACCCTCCACCATCTTCCATCCACCATCCTCCTCCATCCCCCATCCTCCACCATCCTCCATCCACCACCCTCCACCATCTTCCATCCACCATCCTCCTCCATCCCCCATCCTCCAACATCCTCCACCATCCTCCACCATCCACCATCCACCATCCTCCATCCACCATCCTCCATCCACCATCCTCCATCCACCATCCTCCATCCACCATCCTCCTCCATCCTCCATCCCCCATCCCCCACCATCCTCCACCATCCTCCTCCTCCACCCTCTTTCCCCCATCCTCCACCCTCCCCCATCCTCCTCCATCCTCCATTCCCCATCCTCCATCCCCCATCCTCCACCCTCTTTCCCCCATCCTCCACCCTCCCCCATCCTCCTCCATCCCCCATTCCCCATCCTCCATCCCCCATCCTCCACCATCCTCCTCATCCTCCTCCACCCTCTTTCCCCCATCCTCCACCCTCCCCGATCCTCCTCCATCCTCCTCCATTCCCCATCCTCCATCCCCCATCCTCCACCATCCCCCACCCTGCAGGGAGTATAACTCTCGTCACTATTTCTCCTGGAATGTACCAACATCACCACCATCACCACTGTTACCATCATCATCATCATCACTATCACCATCATTACCATTTAAACAAACACCATCACCAACATCATCAACATCATCATCACTATCATCACCGTTATCATCATCACCACTATCACCGTCATCGCCTCCATCACCAACATCACCACCACTACTAACATCATCTCCATCATCATCATGATCGCTACCATCACCGTCACTTCCATAATCATCATCACTTTCACCATCATCACTTTCACCATCATTACTTTCACCACCATCACTTTCACCATCACCACTTTCACCATCACCACCATCATCACTTTCACCACCATCACTTTCACCACCATCACTTTCACCACTTTCACCATCACCACCACCATCACTTTCACCATCATCACTTTCACCATCACCACTTTCACCATCACCACCACCATCACTTTCACCATCATCACTTTCACCATCATCACTTTCACCATCACCACCATCATCACTTTCACCATCATCACTTTCACCATCACCACCACCATCACCACCATCACTTTCACCATCACCACCATCATCACTTTCACCACCATCACCACCACCATCACCACCACCATCACCACCATCATCACTTTCACCATCATCACTTTCACCATCACCACCACCATCACTTTCACCATCATCACTTTCACCATCACCACCACCATCACTTTCACCATCATCACTTTCACCATCATCACTTTCACCACCATCACTTTCACCACCATCACTTTCACCACCATCACTTTCACCACCATCACTTTCACCATCACCACCATCATCACTTTCACCACCATCACCACCACCATCACCACCACCATCACCACCACCATCACTTTCACCATCATCACTTTCACCATCACCACCATCATCACTTTCACCATCATCACTTTCACCATCACCACCACCATCACTTTCACCATCATCACCATCACCACCACCATCACTTTCACCATCATCACTTTCACCATCATCACTTTCACCACCATCACTTTCACCACCATCACTTTCACCACCATCACTTTCACCACCATCACTTTCACCACCATCACTTTCACCATCACCACCATCATCACTTTCACCACCATCACTTTCACCATCACCACCATCATCACTTTCACCACCATCACCACTTTCACCATCATCACTTTCACCATCACCACCATCATCACTTTCACCACCATCACCACTTTCACCATCATCACTTTCACCACCATCACTTTCACCACCATTACTTTCACCACCATCACCTTCACCACCATCACCTTCACCACCATCACTTTTCACCATCATCACTTTCACCATCATCACTTTCACCATCACCACCATCATCACTTTCACCACCATCACTTTCACCATCATCACTTTCACCATCACCACCATCACCACTTTCACCACCATCACTTTCACCACCATTACTTTCACCACCATCACTTTCACCATCACCACCATCACCACTTTCACCACCATCACTTTCACCATCACCACCACTTTCACCATCATCACTTTCACCACCATCACTTTCACCACCATCACTTTCACCATCACCACCATCATCACTTTCACCACCATCACTTTCACCACCATCACTTTCACCATCATCACTTTCACCATCACCACCACCATCACTTTCACCATCATCACTTTCACCACCATCACTTTCACCATCATCACTTTCACCGTCATCACTTTCACCGTCATCACTTTCACCACCATCACCACCACCATCACTTTCACCACCATCACTTTCACCACCATCACTTTCACCACCACCATCACTTTCACCACCATCACTTTCACCATCACCACCATCATCACTTTCACCACCATCACTTTCACCACCATCACTTTCACCACCATCACTTTCACCATCACCACCACCATCACTTTCACCACCATCACTTTCACCATCATCACTTTCACCACCATCACTTTGACCATCACCACCACCACCACTTTCACCACCATCACTTTCACCACCATCACTTTCACCACCATCACTTTCACCATCACCACCATCATCACTTTCACCATCACCACCACCACCACCACTTTCACCACCATCACTTTCACCATCATCACCTTCACCACCATCACTTTCACCACCATCACTTTCACCACCACCATCACTTTCACCACCATTACTTTCACCACCATCACTTTCACCACCATCACTTTCACCACCATCACTTTCACCACCATCACCTTCACCACCATCACTTTCACCACCACCATCACTTTCACCACCATCACTTTCACCATCATCACTTTCACCACCATCACCTTCACCACCATCACCTTCACCACCATCACTTTCACCACCATCACTTTCACCACCACCATCACTTTCACCACCATTACTTTCACCATCATCACTTTCACCATCATCACTTTCACCACCACCATCACTTTCACCACAACCACCACCATCACTTTCACCATCACCACTTTCACCATCATCACTTTCACCACCATCACTTTCACCATCACCACCACCACTTTCACCACCATCACTTTCACCACCATCACTTTCACCACCATCACTTTCACCATCACCACCATCATCACTTTCACCATCACCACCACCACCACTTTCACCACCATCACTTTCACCACCACCACTTTCACCACCATCACCTTCACCACCATCACCTTCACCACCATCACTTTCACCACCATCACTTTCACCACCACCACTTTCACCATCACCACCACCATCACTTTCACCATCATCACTTTCACCACCATCACTTTCACCATCATCACTTTCACCACCATCACCTTCACCACCATCACTTTCACCACCATCACTTTCACCACCACCATCACTTTCACCACCATTACTTTCACCATCATCACTTTCACCATCATCACTTTCACCACCACCATCACTTTCACCACAACCACCACCATCACTTTCACCATCACCACTTTCACCATCATCACTTTCACCACCATCACTTTCACCATCACCACCACCACCACTTTCACCACCATCACTTTCACCACCATCACTTTCACCACCATCACTTTCACCATCACCACCATCATCACTTTCACCATCACCACCACCACTTTCACCACCATCACTTTCACCACCATCACTTTCACCACCATCACTTTCACCACCATCACTTTCACCACCATCACCTTCACCACCATCACCTTCACCACCATCACTTTCACCACCATCACTTTCACCACCACCACTTTCACCATCACCACCACCATCACTTTCACCACCATCACTTTCACCACCATCACTTTCACCACCATCACCTTCACCACCATCACCTTCACCACCATCACTTTCACCACCATCACTTTCACCACCACCACTTTCACCATCACCACCACCATCACTTTCACCATCATCACTTTCACCACCATCACTTTCACCATCATCACTATCTACACCGCCGATTACCGACAGTGACGAGCGCTGCTAGATTTGGAGTCTCTACACCGCCGATTACTATAACAGCGACTAGCGCTGCTAGATTTGGAGTCTCTACACCGCCGATTACTGACGGTGACGAGCGCTGCTAGATTTGGGGTCTCTACATCGCCGATTACTGACGGTGACGAGCGCTGCTAGATTTGGGGTCTCTACACCGCCGATTACTGACAGTGACGAACGCTGCTAGATTTGGAGTCTCTACACCGCCGATTACGGACAGTGACGAGCGCTGCTAGATTTTGGAGTCTCTACACCGCCGATTACAGACATTGACGAGCGCTGCTAGATTTGGAGTCTCTACACCGCCGATTACTGACGGTGACGAGCGCTGCTAGATTTGGAGTCTCTACACCGCCGATTACTAACGGTGACGAGCGCTGCTAGATTTGGAGTCTCTACACCGCCGATTACTGACGGTGACGAGCGCTGCTAGATTTGGGGTCTCTACACCGCCGATTACTGACAGTGATGAGCGCTGCTAGATTTGGAGTCTCTACACCGCCGATTACTGACGGTGACGAGCGCTGCTACATTTGGAGTCTCTACACCGCCGATTACAATAGCAGTGACGAGCGCTGCTAGATTTGGAGTCTCTACACCGCCGATTACTATACCAGTGACGAGCGCTGCTAGATTTGGAGTCTCTACACCGCCGATTATTGACGGTGACGAGCGCTGCTAGATTTGGAGTCTCTACACCGCCGATTACGACTCCCGCTGTGGCTCATAAATCGATTGCTGATTTGTTATCGATTTCGCTCAACGGGCCGGCTCAAAGTCGATCGACCGGGCAAGCCATCTCGAACGTGTTTCGATTTTGTCTTTAACTGGTCCAACAAAAGGCCGTATTCTGCGGGCAAAAGCTTGTCAATAAATATAACAATTCACCTGATGTGATTTATTGTTAACAATTTGTACCTTCGATCAGACCACAAACAACTAACTTTAGAACATTTATATCTTTCCGCAATAAAAGAAACACTCAAAAACGTCGACGACTCGAGTCAACTTCGCAATTGAAAGATTCCGTTCTTTTATTAGAACAAAAATTAATTAACTTAATAGCGTAGGAGGGGAAGCTAATCCTATCTTTGACCATTTTTAGAATTATTCAGATGTGAACGTCATAAAATGCGGCTTTGTTTTCCGTGCAAAAACGCTTGAATCCCAAAATATCTCAAAAACAATGAGAGATAAAAATAACGCGTCTCGTTTTAATCAGATTTGCCGTCAAACACTCCATCAAACGATAAAAAAAACCCCACAAGTTTCTCAGCGACACCACGTACAAAACGTGTTTGTGGGAGCTGTTTGTGGGAGCTGTCCGTGGGAGCTGTCCGTGGAAGCTGTCCGGGCGATGAACCACGTGGACACGACCCGCGGGTCACCTCATTTCTGGAAGCAAATAAATAAAAAGGGGTCGTCCCACTCATTTGAATTCTAGGCACTAACAGACTCAAGATTCACTTGAATTCTAGGCACTACTAGACTCAAGATTCACTTGAATTCTATGCACTAAAAGACTCAGGTTTCCCTTGAATTCTACGCACTAACAGACTCAAGATTCACTTGAATTCTAGGCACTAACAGACTCAGGTTTCATTTGAATTCTAGGCACTAACAGACTCAAGATTCACTTGAATTCTAGGCACTAACAGACTCAGGTTTCATTTGAATTCTAGGCACTAACAGACTCAAGATTCACTTGAATTCTAGGCGCTAACAGACTCAAGATTCACTTGAATTCTAGGCATAGACAGACTCAAGATTCACTTGAATTCTAGGCACTAACAGACTCAGGTTTCATTTGAATTCTAGGCACTAACAGACTCAAGATTCACTTGAATTCTAGGCGCTAACAGACTCAAGATTCACTTGAATTCTAGGCATAGACAAACTCAAGATTCACTTGAATTCTAGGCACTAACAGACTCAAGATTCACTTGAATTCTAGGCACTAATAGACTCAAGATTCATTTGAATTCTAGGCATAGACAGACTCAAGATTCATTTGAATTCTAGGCATAGACAGACTCCAGATTCACTTGAATTCTAGGCACTAACAGACTCAAGATTCATTTGAATTCTAGGCACTAACAGACTCAGGATTCACTTGAATTCTAGGCACTAACATACTTAGGTTTCATTTGAATTCTAGGCACTAACAGACTCAAGATTCACTTGAATTCTAGGCACTAATAGACTCAAGATTCACTTGAATTCTAGGCACTAACAGACTCAAGATTCACTTGAATTATAGGCATTAAAAGACTCAAGATTCATTTGAATTCTAGGCACTAAAAGACTCAAGATTCATTTGAATTCTAGGCACTAATAGACTCAAGATTCAGTTGAATTCTAGGCACTAACATACTCAAGATTCACTTGAATTCTAGGCACTAACAGACTGAAGATTCACTTGGATTCTAGGCACTAACAGACTCAAGATTCACTTGGATTCTAGGCACTAACAGACTCAGGTTTCATTTGAATTCTAGGCACTAACAGACTCAAGATCCACTTGAATTCTAGGCACTAACAGACTCAATATTCACTTGAATTCTGGGCACTGATAGACTAAGGTTTAACTTGAAATCTAGGCACTCACAGACTCAAGATTCACTTAAATTCTAGACACTAACAGACTCAAGATTCACTTGAATTCTAGGCACTAACAGACTCAGGTTTCACTTGAATTACAGACAGCATGCAAGCTACAGACAGCGTGCAAGCTACAGTACAGACAGCATGCAAGCTACAGACAGCGTGCAAGCTACAGTACAGACAGCGTGCAAGCTACAGACAGCGTGCAAGCTACAGTACAGACAGCGTGCAAGCTACAGACAGCGTGCAAGCTACAGTACAGACAGCATGCAAGCTACAGACAGCGTGCAAGCTACAGTACAGACAGCGTGCAAGCTACAGACAGCGTGCAAACTACAGTACAGACAGCGTGCAAGCTACAGACAGCGTGCAAGCTACAGTACAGACAGCGTGCAAGCTACAGACAGCGTGCAAGCTACAGTACAGCGTGCAAGCTACAGACAGCGTGCAAGCTACAGTACAGACAGCATGCAAGCTACAGTACAGACAGCGTGCAAGCTACAGTACAGACAGCGTGCAAGCTACAGACAGCGTGCAAGCTACAGACAGCGTGCAAGCTACAGTACAGACAGCGTGCAAGCTACAGACAGCGTGCAAGCTACAGACAGCGTGCAAGCTACAGTACAGACAGCGAGCAAGCTACAGACAGCGTGCAAGCTACAGTACAGACAGCGTGCAAGCTACAGTACAGACAGCGTGCTAGCTACAGTACAGACAGCGTGCTAGCTACAGTACAGACAGCGTGCAAGCTACAGTACAGACAGCATGCAAGCTACAGTACAGACAGCGTGCAAGCTACAGTACAGACAGCATGCAAGCTACAGTACAGACAGCGTGCAAGCTACAGTACAGACAGCGTGCAAGCTACAGACAGCGTGCAAGCTACAGACAGCGTGCAAGCTACAGTACAGACAGCGTGCAAGCTACAGACAGCGTGCAAGCTACAGACAGCGTGCAAGCGACAGTACAGACAGCGAGCAAGCTACAGACAGCGTGCAAGCTACAGTACAGACAGCGTGCAAGCTACAGTACAGACAGCGTGCTAGCTACAGTACAGACAGCGTGCTAGCTACAGTACAGACAGCGTGCAAGCTACAGTACAGACAGCATGCAAGCTACAGTACAGACAGCGTGCAAGCTACAGTACAGACAGCATGCAAGCTACAGTACAGACAGCGTGCAAGCTACAGACAGCATGCAAGCTACAGTACAGACAGCGTGCAAGCTACAGACAGCGTGCAAGCTACAGTACAGACAGCGTGTAAGCTACAGTACAGACAGCGTGCAAGCTACAGTACAGACAGCGTGCAAGCTACAGTACAGACAGCGTGCAAGCTACAGACAGCATGCAAGCTACAGTACAGACAGCGTGCAAGCTACAGTACAGACAGCATGCAAGCTACAGACAGCGTGCAAGCTACAGTACAGACAGCGTGCAAGCTACAGTACAGACAGCGTGCTAGCTACAGTACAGACAGCGTGCAAGCTACAGTACAGACAGCGTGCTAGCTACAGACAGCGTGCAAGCTACAGTACAGCATGGAAGCTACAGTACAGACAGCGTGCAAGCTACAGTACAGACACCGTGCAAGCTACAGTACAGCATGCAAGCTACAGACAGCGTGCAAGCTACAGACAGCGTGCAAGCTACAGTCCAGACAGCGTGCAACCTACAGACAGCGTGCAAGCTACAGTACAGACAGCGTGCAAGCTACAGTACAGACAGCGTGCAAGCTACAGACAGCGTGCAAGCTACAGTACAGACAGCGTGCAAGCTACAGACAGCGTGCTAGCTACAGTACAGACAGCGTGCAAGCTACAGTACAGACAGCGTGCAAGCTACAGACAGCGTGCAAGCTACAGTACAGACAGCGTGCAAGCTACAGTACAGACAGCGTGCAAGCTACAGTACAGACAGCGTGCTAGCTACAGTACAGACAGCGTGCAAGCTACAGACAGCATGCAAGCTACAGTACAGACAGCGTGCAAGCTACAGTACAGACAGCGTGCAAGCTTCAGTACAGACAGCGTGCAAGCTACAGTACAGCGTGCAAGCTACAGACAGCGTGCAAGCTACAGTACAGACAGCATGCAAGCTACAGTACAGACAGCGTGCAAGCTACAGTACAGACAGCGTGCAAGCTACAGTACAGACAGCATGCAAGCTACAGTACAGACAGCGTGCTAGCTACAGACAGCGTGCAAGCTACAGACAGCGTGCAAGCTACAGTACAGACAGCGTGCAAGCTACAGTACAGACAGCGTGCAAGCTACAGACAGCATGCAAGCTACAGTACAGACAGCGTGCAAGCTACAGTACAGACAGCTTGCAAGCTACAGTACAGACAGCGTGCAAGCTACAGTACAGACAGCATGCAAGCTACAGTACAGACAGCGTGCAAGCTACAGTACAGACAGCGTGCAAGCTACAGACAGCGTGCAAGCTACAGTACAGACAGCGTGCAAGCTACAGTACAGACAGCGTGCAAGCTACAGTACAGACAGCGTGCTAGCTACAGTACAGACAGCTTGCAAGCTACAGTACAGACAGCGTGCTAGCTACAGTACAGACAGCTTGCAAGCTACAGTACAGACAGCGTGCAAGCTACAGTACAGACAGCGTGCTAGCTACAGTACAGACAGCGTGCTAGCTACAGTACAGACAGCTTGCAAGCTACAGACAGCGTGCTAGCTACAGTACAGACAGCGTGCAAGCTACAGTACAGACAGCGTGCAAGCTACAGACAGCGTGCAAGCTACAGTACAGACAGCGTGCAAGCTACAGTACAGACAGCGTGCAAGCTACAGTACAGACAGCGTGCTAGCTACAGTACAGACAGCGTGCAAGCTACAGTACAGACAGCGTGCAAGCTACAGACAGCATGCAAGCTACAGTACAGACAGCGTGCAAGCTACAGTACAGACAGCGTGCAAGCTTCAGTACAGACAGCGTGCAAGCTACAGTACAGCGTGCAAGCTACAGACAGCGTGCAAGCTACAGTACAGACAGCATGCAAGCTACAGTACAGACAGCGTGCAAGCTACAGTACAGACAGCGTGCAAGCTACAGTACAGACAGCATGCAAGCTACAGTACAGACAGCGTGCTAGCTACAGACAGCGTGCAAGCTACAGACAGCGTGCAAGCTACAGTACAGACAGCGTGCAAGCTACAGTACAGACAGCGTGCAAGCTACAGACAGCATGCAAGCTACAGTACAGACAGCGTGCAAGCTACAGTACAGACAGCTTGCAAGCTACAGTACAGACAGCGTGCAAGCTACAGTACAGACAGCATGCAAGCTACAGTACAGACAGCGTGCAAGCTACAGTACAGACAGCGTGCAAGCTACAGACAGCGTGCAAGCTACAGTACAGACAGCGTGCAAGCTACAGTACAGACAGCGTGCAAGCTACAGTACAGACAGCGTGCTAGCTACAGTACAGACAGCTTGCAAGCTACAGAACAGACAGCGTGCTAGCTACAGTACAGACAGCTTGCAAGCTACAGTACAGACAGCGTGCAAGCTACAGTACAGACAGCGTGCTAGCTACAGTACAGACAGCGTGCTAGCTACAGTACAGACAGCTTGCAAGCTACAGTACAGACAGCGTGCAAGCTACAGACAGCGTGCAAGCTACAGTACAGACAGCGTGCAAGCTACAGACAGCGTGCAAGCTACAGTACAGACACCGTGCAAGCTACAGACAGCGTGCAAGCTACAGTACAGACAGCGTGCTAGCTACAGTACAGACAGCGTGCAAGCTACAGTACAGACAGCGTGCAAGCTACAGTACAGCGTGCAAGCTACAGACAGCGTGCAAGCTACAGTACAGACAGCGTGCAAGCTACAGTACAGACAGCAGCGTGCAAGCTACAGTACAGACAGCGTGCAAGCTACAGTACAGACAGCGTGCAAGCTACAGTACAGCGTGCAAGCTACAGTACAGACAGCGTGCAAGCTACAGACAGCGTGCAAGCTACAGTACAGACAGCGTGCAAGCTACAGTACAGACAGCGTGCAAGCTACAGTACAGACAGCGTGCAAGCTACAGTACAGCATGCAAGCTACAGTACAGACAGCGTGCAAGCTACAGTACAGACACCGTGCAAGCTACAGTACAGCATGCAAGCTACAGACAGCGTGCAAGCTACAGACAGCGTGCAAGCTACAGTCCAGACAGCGTGCAAGCTACAGACAGCGTGCAAGCTACAGTACAGACAGCGTGCAAGCTACAGACAGCGTGCAAGCTACAGACAGCGTGCAAGCTACAGTACAGACAGCGTGCAAGCTACAGACAGCGTGCTAGCTACAGTACAGACAGCGTGCAAGCTACAGTACAGACAGCGTGCAAGCTACAGACAGCGTGCAAGCTACAGTACAGACAGCGTGCAAGCTACAGTACAGACAGCGTGCAAGCTACAGTACAGACAGCGTGCTAGCTACAGTACAGACAGCGTGCAAGCTACAGTACAGACAGCGTGCAAGCTACAGACAGCATGCAAGCTACAGTACAGACAGCGTGCAAGCTACAGTACAGACAGCGTGCAAGCTTCAGTACAGACAGCGTGCAAGCTACAGTACAGCGTGCAAGCTACAGACAGCGTGCAAGCTACAGACAGCATGCAAGCTACAGTACAGACAGCGTGCAAGCTACAGTACAGACAGCGTGCAAGCTACAGTACAGACAGCATGCAAGCTACAGTACAGACAGCGTGCTAGCTACAGACAGCGTGCAAGCTACAGTACAGACAGCGTGCAAGCTACAGTACAGACAGCGTGCAAGCTACAGACAGCATGCAAGCTACAGTACAGACAGCGTGCAAGCTACGGTACAGACAGCTTGCAAGCTACAGTACAGACAGCGTGCAAGCTACAGTACAGACAGCATGCAAGCTACAGTACAGACAGCGTGCAAGCTACAGTACAGACAGCGTGCAAGCTACAGACAGCGTGCAAGCTACAGTACAGACAGCGTGCAAGCTACAGTACAGACAGCGTGCAAGCTACAGTACAGACAGCGTGCTAGCTACAGTACAGACAGCTTGCAAGCTACAGTACAGACAGCGTGCTAGCTACAGTACAGTTAGCTTGCAAGCTACAGTACAGACAGCGTGCAAGCTACAGTACAGACAGCGTGCTAGCTACAGTACAGACAGCGTGCTAGCTACAGTACACACAGCTTGCAAGCTACAGTACAGACAGCGTGCAAGCTACAGACAGCGTGCAAGCTACAGTACAGACAGCGTGCAAGCTACAGACAGCGTGCAAGCTACAGTACAGACAGCGTGCAAGCTACAGACAGCGTGCAAGCTACAGTACAGACAGCGTGCTAGCTACAGTACAGACAGCGTGCAAGCTACAGTACAGACAGCGTGCAAGCTACAGTACAGCGTGCAAGCTACAGACAGCGTGCAAGCTACAGTACAGACAGCGTGCAAGCTACAGTACAGACAGCAGCGTGCAAGCTACAGTACAGACAGCGTGCAAGCTACAGTACAGACAGCGTGCAAGCTACAGTACAGCGTGCAAGCTACAGTACAGACAGCGTGCAAGCTACAGACAGCGTGCAAGCTACAGTACAGACAGCGTGCAAGCTACAGTACAGACAGCGTGCAAGCTACAGTACAGACAGCGTGCTAGCTACAGTACAGACAGCTTGCAAGCTACAGTACAGACAGCGTGCTAGCTACAGTACAGTTAGCTTGCAAGCTACAGTACAGACAGCGTGCAAGCTACAGTACAGACAGCGTGCTAGCTACAGTACAGACAGCGTGCTAGCTACAGTACACACAGCTTGCAAGCTACAGTACAGACAGCGTGCAAGCTACAGACAGCGTGCAAGCTACAGTACAGACAGCGTGCAAGCTACAGACAGCGTGCAAGCTACAGTACAGACAGCGTGCAAGCTACAGACAGCGTGCAAGCTACAGTACAGACAGCGTGCTAGCTACAGTACAGACAGCGTGCAAGCTACAGTACAGACAGCGTGCAAGCTACAGTACAGCGTGCAAGCTACAGACAGCGTGCAAGCTACAGTACAGACAGCGTGCAAGCTACAGTACAGACAGCAGCGTGCAAGCTACAGTACAGACAGCGTGCAAGCTACAGTACAGACAGCGTGCAAGCTACAGTACAGCGTGCAAGCTACAGTACAGACAGCGTGCAAGCTACAGACAGCGTGCAAGCTACAGTACAGACAGCGTGCAAGCTACAGTACAGACAGCGTGGAAGCTACAGTACAGACAGCTTGCAAGCTACAGACAGCGTGGAAGCTACAGTACAGACAGCTTGCAAGCTACAGACAGCGTGCTAGCTACAGACAGCGTGCAAGCTACAGTACAGCATGCAAGCTACAGTACAGACAGCGTGCAAGCTACAGTACAGACACCGTGCAAGCTACAGTACAGCATGCAAGCTACAGACAGCGTGCAAGCTACAGACAGCGTGCAAGCTACAGTCCAGACAGCGTGCAAGCTACAGACAGCGTGCAAGCTACAGTACAGACAGCGTGCAAGCTACAGACAGCGTGCAAGCTACAGTACAGACAGCGTGCAAGCTACAGACAGCGTGCTAGCTACAGTACAGACAGCGTGCAAGCTACAGTACAGACAGCGTGCAAGCTACAGACAGCGTGCAAGCTACAGTACAGACAGCGTGCAAGCTACAGTACAGACAGCGTGCAAGCTACAGTACAGACAGCGTGCTAGCTACAGTACAGACAGCGTGCAAGCTACAGTACAGACAGCGTGCAAGCTACAGACAGCATGCAAGCTACAGTACAGACAGCGTGCAAGCTACAGTACAGACAGCGTGCAAGCTTCAGTACAGACAGCGTGCAAGCTACAGTACAGCGTGCAAGCTACAGACAGCGTGCAAGCTACAGTACAGACAGCATGCAAGCTACAGTACAGACAGCGTGCAAGCTACAGTACAGACAGCGTGCAAGCTACAGTACAGACAGCATGCAAGCTACAGTACAGACAGCGTGCTAGCTACAGACAGCGTGCAAGCTACAGACAGCGTGCAAGCTACAGTACAGACAGCGTGCAAGCTACAGTACAGACAGCGTGCAAGCTACAGACAGCATGCAAGCTACAGTACAGACAGCGTGCAAGCTACAGTACAGACAGCTTGCAAGCTACAGTACAGACAGCGTGCAAGCTACAGTACAGACAGCATGCAAGCTACAGTACAGACAGCGTGCAAGCTACAGTACAGACAGCGTGCAAGCTACAGACAGCGTGCAAGCTACAGTACAGACAGCGTGCAAGCTACAGTACAGACAGCGTGCAAGCTACAGTACAGACAGCGTGCTAGCTACAGTACAGACAGCTTGCAAGCTACAGTACAGACAGCGTGCTAGCTACAGTACAGACAGCTTGCAAGCTACAGTACAGACAGCGTGCAAGCTACAGTACAGACAGCGTGCTAGCTACAGTACAGACAGCGTGCTAGCTACAGTACAGACAGCTTGCAAGCTACAGTACAGACAGCGTGCAAGCTACAGACAGCGTGCAAGCTACAGTACAGACAGCGTGCAAGCTACAGACAGCGTGCAAGCTACAGTACAGACAGCGTGCAAGCTACAGACAGCGTGCAAGCTACAGTACAGACAGCGTGCTAGCTACAGTACAGACAGCGTGCAAGCTACAGTACAGACAGCGTGCAAGCTACAGTACAGCGTGCAAGCTACAGACAGCGTGCAAGCTACAGTACAGACAGCGTGCAAGCTACAGTACAGACAGCAGCGTGCAAGCTACAGTACAGACAGCGTGCAAGCTACAGTACAGACAGCGTGCAAGCTACAGTACAGCGTGCAAGCTACAGTACAGACAGCGTGCAAGCTACAGACAGCGTGCAAGCTACAGTACAGACAGCGTGCAAGCTACAGTACAGACAGCGTGGAAGCTACAGTACAGACAGCTTGCAAGCTACAGACAGCGTGGAAGCTACAGTACAGACAGCTTGCAAGCTACAGACAGCGTGCAAGCTACAGACAGCGTGCAAGCTACAGTCCAGACAGCGTGCAAGCTACAGACAGCGTGCAAGCTACAGTACAGACAGCGTGCAAGCTACAGACAGCGTGCTAGCTACAGTACAGACAGCGTGCAAGCTACAGTACAGACAGCGTGCAAGCTACAGACAGCGTGCAAGCTACAGTACAGACAGCGTGCAAGCTACAGTACAGACAGCGTGCAAGCTACAGTACAGACAGCGTGCTAGCTACAGTACAGACAGCGTGCAAGCTACAGTACAGACAGCGTGCAAGCTACAGACAGCATGCAAGCTACAGTACAGACAGCGTGCAAGCTACAGTACAGACAGCGTGCAAGCTTCAGTACAGACAGCGTGCAAGCTACAGTACAGCGTGCAAGCTACAGACAGCGTGCAAGCTACAGACAGCATGCAAGCTACAGTACAGACAGCGTGCAAGCTACAGTACAGACAGCGTGCAAGCTACAGTACAGACAGCATGCAAGCTACAGTACAGACAGCGTGCTAGCTACAGACAGCGTGCAAGCTACAGACAGCGTGCAAGCTACAGTACAGACAGCGTGCAAGCTACAGTACAGACAGCGTGCAAGCTACAGACAGCATGCAAGCTACAGTACAGACAGCGTGCAAGCTACGGTACAGACAGCTTGCAAGCTACAGTACAGACAGCGTGCAAGCTACAGTACAGACAGCATGCAAGCTACAGTACAGACAGCGTGCAAGCTACAGTACAGACAGCGTGCAAGCTACAGACAGCGTGCAAGCTACAGTACAGACAGCGTGCAAGCTACAGTACAGACAGCGTGCAAGCTACAGTACAGACAGCGTGCTAGCTACAGTACAGACAGCTTGCAAGCTACAGTACAGACAGCGTGCTAGCTACAGTACAGACAGCTTGCAAGCTACAGTACAGACAGCGTGCAAGCTACAGTACAGACAGCGTGCTAGCTACAGTACAGACAGCGTGCTAGCTACAGTACAGACAGCTTGCAAGCTACAGTACAGACAGCGTGCAAGCTACAGACAGCGTGCAAGCTACAGTACAGACAGCGTGCAAGCTACAGACAGCGTGCAAGCTACAGTACAGACAGCGTGCAAGCTACAGACAGCGTGCAAGCTACAGTACAGACAGCGTGCTAGCTACAGTACAGACAGCGTGCAAGCTACAGTACAGACAGCGTGCAAGCTACAGTACAGCGTGCAAGCTACAGACAGCGTGCAAGCTACAGTACAGACAGCGTGCAAGCTACAGTACAGACAGCAGCGTGCAAGCTACAGTACAGACAGCGTGCAAGCTACAGTACAGACAGCGTGCAAGCTACAGTACAGCGTGCAAGCTACAGTACAGACAGCGTGCAAGCTACAGACAGCGTGCAAGCTACAGTACAGACAGCGTGCAAGCTACAGTACAGACAGCGTGGAAGCTACAGTACAGACAGCTTGCAAGCTACAGACAGCGTGGAAGCTACAGTACAGACAGCTTGCAAGCTACAGACAGCGTGCTAGCTACAGACAGCGTGCAAGCTACAGTACAGCATGCAAGCTACAGTACAGACAGCGTGCAAGCTACAGTACAGACACCGTGCAAGCTACAGTACAGCATGCAAGCTACAGACAGCGTGCAAGCTACAGACAGCGTGCAAGCTACAGTCCAGACAGCGTGCAAGCTACAGACAGCGTGCAAGCTACAGTACAGACAGCGTGCAAGCTACAGACAGCGTGCAAGCTACAGTACAGACAGCGTGCAAGCTACAGACAGCGTGCTAGCTACAGTACAGACAGCGTGCAAGCTACAGTACAGACAGCGTGCAAGCTACAGACAGCGTGCAAGCTACAGTACAGACAGCGTGCAAGCTACAGTACAGACAGCGTGCAAGCTACAGTACAGACAGCGTGCTAGCTACAGTACAGACAGCGTGCAAGCTACAGTACAGACAGCGTGCAAGCTACAGACAGCATGCAAGCTACAGTACAGACAGCGTGCAAGCTACAGTACAGACAGCGTGCAAGCTTCAGTACAGACAGCGTGCAAGCTACAGTACAGCGTGCAAGCTACAGACAGCGTGCAAGCTACAGTACAGACAGCATGCAAGCTACAGTACAGACAGCGTGCAAGCTACAGTACAGACAGCGTGCAAGTTACAGTACAGACAGCATGCAAGCTACAGTACAGACAGCGTGCAAGCTACAGTACAGACAGCATGCAAGCTACAGTACAGACAGCGTGCAAGCTACAGTACAGACAGCGTGCAAGCTACAGACAGCGTGCAAGCTACAGTACAGACAGCGTGCAAGCTACAGTACAGACAGCGTGCAAGCTACAGTACAGACAGCGTGCTAGCTACAGTACAGACAGCTTGCAAGCTACAGTACAGACAGCGTGCTAGCTACAGTACAGACAGCTTGCAAGCTACAGTACAGACAGCGTGCAAGCTACAGTACAGACAGCGTGCTAGCTACAGTACAGACAGCGTGCTAGCTACAGTACAGACAGCTTGCAAGCTACAGTACAGACAGCGTGCAAGCTACAGACAGCGTGCAAGCTACAGTACAGACAGCGTGCAAGCTACAGACAGCGTGCAAGCTACAGTACAGACAGCGTGCAAGCTACAGACAGCGTGCAAGCTACAGTACAGACAGCGTGCTAGCTACAGTACAGACAGCGTGCAAGCTACAGTACAGACAGCGTGCAAGCTACAGTACAGCGTGCAAGCTACAGACAGCGTGCAAGCTACAGTACAGACAGCGTGCAAGCTACAGTACAGACAGCAGCGTGCAAGCTACAGTACAGACAGCGTGCAAGCTACAGTACAGACAGCGTGCAAGCTACAGTACAGCGTGCAAGCTACAGTACAGACAGCGTGCAAGCTACAGACAGCGTGCAAGCTACAGACAGCGTGCAAGCTACAGTACAGACAGCGTGCAAGCTACAGTACAGACAGCGTGGAAGCTACAGTACAGACAGCTTGCAAGCTACAGACAGCGTGGAAGCTACAGTACAGACAGCTTGCAAGCTACAGACAGCGTGCAAGCTACAGACAGCGTGCAAGCTACAGTACAGACAGACAGCGTGCAAGCTACAGTACAGACAGCAGCGTGCAAGCTACAGTCCAGACAGCAGCGTGTGCGAGAGACTCCCCCATCGGCCAGGCGATGATTCGTGGTTGTGGTGTCCTCTGGTCAGTGCCTGATGATCCGGGCTGCGTGCTGTGGACGCAGCCCACCCAACGGAGAAGCTGTGCTCATCCATCATAATGTTCGCCACGCCTGGGGACTGAGCGATTTTGGGGGGGAGAGGGCCGGTGGGGAGATATCCCAATTTTTACCCTGACAGATATTGCGATTTGCGATGAGCAATATGTTTTTTTAAGTCGAGCGTCAGTCTCTGTGGGTCTCTGTGGGTCCCTGTGGGTCTCTGTGGGTCTCTATGTGTCTCTGTGGGTCTCTGTGTGTCTCTGTGGGTCTCTATGGGTCTCTGTGGGTCTCTGTGTGTCTCTGTGGGTCTCTGTGGGTCTCTATGTGTCTCTGTGGGTCTCTGTGGGTCTCTATATGTCTCTATGGGTCTCTATGTGTCTCTGTGGGTCTCTATGTGTCTCTGTATGTCTCTATGTGTCTCTATGTGTCTCTGTGGGTCTCTGTCGGTCTCTGTGGGTCTCTATATGTCTCTGTGGGTCTCTATGTGTCTCTGTGTGTCTTTGTGTGTCTCTATGGGTTTCAGTTCCATTGAGCTTCAGTGAGGGAAAAAAGTATTTGATCCTCTGCTGATTTTGTACGTTTGCCCACTGACAAAGAAATTATCAGTCTATAATTTTAATGGTAGGTTTATTTGAACAGTGAGAGACAGAATAACAACAACAAAATCCATAAAAACGCATGTAAAAAATTTGTTATAAATTAATTTGCATTTTAATGAGGGAAATAAGTATTTGACCCCCTCTCAATCGAAAAGATTTCTGGCTCCCAGGTGTCTTTTATACAGGTAACGAGCTGAGATTAGGAGCACACTCTTAAAGGGAGTGCTCCTAATCTCAGCTTGTTTCCAATTTTTATTATAATCAAAATGTTCATATTAACAACAATGAATTATCTTCTTTGGTTCTTTCGGTAAAGTCACGTAGAATGAGAATAAAATAATAAATTGATAAAATAAAATAACACAATGATATTCTCACGACGTTTCGGCCACAACACAAGCGGCCTTCATCGGGTGAAGGGACGAGACTGTCTGGTAGGACAGCGCTGGAGTGAAAAAGCCACGCTCAGATCACTCCAGCTCTGTCCTACCAGACAGTCTCGTCCCTTCACCTGATGAAGGCCGCTTGTGTTGTGGCCGAAACGTCGTGAGAATATCATTGTGTTATTTTAATTTATCAATTTATTATTTTATTCTCATTCTGCGTGACTTTACCGAAAGAACCAAAGAAGATGAATCCTTGCAGTCACGAAAGCTTTAAATCGAAATTTAACAACGAATTATTATTCGAATAATAACACCAAAGACAAACATCCCCCGTGTAGCCTTAACAGACTGTCGGGGCAAGTGCTCTCCATGAAGGCTACCGGGCGCTGTGGCACACGAGCAGGCTGAGCGGCCAGCACCACGCCCGGCCGCCTTTGTCTCTCCCCCAGTGCTGGCGATGTTCACTACCGCACACCACACACCACCACCGCAGCAGCAGCAGCTACTCCATTTGAGGCCGAGCCGACCTAGGGGTGGCCCAGGACCGGTTCAGATTCTCGCTCCCACCGGTGCAGGCCGTGAGCGGGATTAGAATTCGGGGACCGCCGGGATGGGAGAACGGCGGAGCGCTAACCGCTGCACCACCGCTCCTTAACCAAATACCATTATTACCATCATCATCACCACCATCACCACCATCATCATCATCACCATAATCATCACCACCATCACCACCATCATCATCACCATCATCACCACCATCATCACCACCATCATCACCACCATCACCACCATCATCACCACCATCACCATCACCACCATCATCATCACCACCACCATCATCACCATCATCACCACGATCACCATCATCATCACCACCATCATCACCACCACCATCACCACCACCATCACCACCATCACCATCATCATCACCACCATCATCATCACCACCATCATCATCACCACCATCATCACCACCATCACCATCATCACCATCATCATCACCACCATCACCATCATCACCACCATCATCACCACCATCACCACCATCATCACCACCATCATCATCATCACCACCATCATCACCATCATCATCACCACCATCACCACCATCATCACCACCACCATCATCACCACCATCATCATCACCATCATCACCACCATCATCACCACCATCATCACCACCATCACCACCACCACCATCACCATCATCACCATCATCACGACCATCATCACCACCACCATCATCACCATCACCATCATCACGACCATCATCACCACCACCATCATCACCATCACCATCATCACCACCACCACCATCACCACCATCATCACCACCATCATCACCACCACCATCACCATCATCACCATCATCACCACCATCATCACCACCACCATCACCATCATCATCACCACCATCATCACCACCACCATCACCACCATCATCACCACCACCATCACCACCATCATCACCACCAGCATCACCACCATCACTACCATCATCACCACCATCATCACCACCATCATCACCACCACCATCACCATCATCACCATCATCACCACCATCATCACCATCACCATCATCACCATCATCACCGCCATCATCACCACCACCATCACAATCATCATCACCACCATCATCACCACCACCATCACCACCATCATCACCACCACCATCACCACCATCATCACCACCATCATCACCACGATCACCATCATCATCACCACCATCATCATCACCACCATCATCACCACCACCATCATCACCATCATCATCACCATCATTATCACCATCACCACCATCACCATCATCACCACCATCATCACCACCATCACCATCATCACCATCATCACCACCATCATCAACATCACCATCATCATCATCACCACCATCATCACCAGCATCAACACCACCACCATCATCAACACCATCATCACCATTACCACCATCATCATCACCATCATCACCACCACCATCATCACCACCATCACCATCATCACCACCATCATCACCATCATCACCACCATCATCACCACCACCATCACCACCACCATCATCACCACCATCGTCATCACCATCACCACCATCATCACCACCACCATCATCATCACCACCATCATCATCACCACCATCATCACCATCATCACCACCATCACCATCACCACCATCACCATAATCACCATAATCACCATCATCACCACCACCATCATCATCACCACCATCATCACCACCACCAACACCATCATCACCATCACCATCATCACCATCATCACCATCATCACAACCATCATCACCACCATCATCATCACCACCATCATCACCACCATCATCACCACCACCATCATCTCCACCATCACCACCATCATCAAGATCATCACCATCGCCACCACCATCATCATCACCACCATCATCATTACCACCACCACCATCATCACCACCATCATCATCATCATCACCATCATCACCATCATCATCATCACCACCACCATCATCACCACCACCATCATCACCACCACCATCATCACCACCATCACCATCATCACCACCACCATCATCACCACCATCACCATCATCACCACCATCACCATCATCACCACCATCATCACCATCCTCACCATCACCAACATCACCATCACCACCATCACCATCATCACCACCATCATCACCACCATCATCATTACCACTACCACCACCATCATCACCATCATCATCACCATGATCATCACCACCACCATCATCACCATCACCACCACCACCATCACCACCACCACCATCACCACCATCACCACCACCATCACCACCATCACCACCACCACCATCATCACCATCACCACCATCACCACCACCACCACCACCATCATCACCACCACTATCACCACCACCATCACCACCACCACCATCATCACCACCACCACCATCATCACCACCATCACCATCACCACCATGATCATCACCATCATCACCATAATAACCATCATCACCACCATCATCACCACCACCATCATCACCACCACCATTATCACCACCACCATCACCACCACCATCACCACAATCATCATCACCACCACCATTATCACCATCACCACCACCATCACCACAATCATCATCACCCCCACCACCATCACCACCACCATCACCACCTCCATCACCGACAATGAATAATAATGATGACGTTATATAATAATTTCAGGGACACCGCGTCTCTCCCCACGCTTTTCTCAGCTATTGTTAGTCAGCCAATGGGAGGCTTGGAGAGAAGTGGGTCGGTGGAGAGATGATGTCACCCTCACGCCTCCCTCCCCCTTCTCCCTCCTCCCCCTCCTCTCTCCCTCCTCCTCCTCCCTCCTCTCTCCCTCCACCTCCTCCCCCTCCTCTCTCCCTCCACCTCCTCCCCCTCCTCCTCCTCCTCCCCCTCCTCTCTCCCTCCTCCACCTCCTCTCTCCCTCCTCCACCTCCTCTCTCCCTCCTCCTCCTCCCCCTCCTCCTCCTCCCCCTCCTCTCTCCCTCCTCCTCCTCTCTCCCTCCCTCCTCCTCCCCCTCCTCTCTCTCCCACCTCGCATCATTCATCAGTTTTCTCTCTCTCGCCACTCATACCTCCCTGGTGTGCATCCGTCTGGACCCCCCCACTACCCCCCCACTACCCCACCCACTACCCCCACCCACTACCCCCCATCACCCACCCCCACCCACCCACTACCCTCCACCCACCCCACTCACTCACACCCACTCACCCACTCTCCACCCACTACCCCCCACCCACTCTCCCGCCACTACGCTCCACCCACTCTCCCCCCACTACTCCCCACCCACTCTCCCCCCACCACCACCCCTCCCCCCACCACCCCTCCCCCCACCCCTCCCCCCACATTGACAGGGGGTGGTGCTGCTGCTGCTGCGGTAGCTACAGCAGCAGCTGGTGGTGGTGGTGCCGCGTCTAAGACTGCGGCTACTGCAGTGGGTACATCGCTCGAACCGTCGTCTTGCTAAGCCTCTGGACGTTCGCGGGCGGGCTACCTTAATTTATTTATTTTATATATTTTTTTATAATTAAAAAAAACCCACCGCAATCTTTATTTAATTATTTTTCCTACATCGCCGGTCGCCAGCACGAAATTTTTGTTTTATTTCGCTTAGTGGATTTTTAAAAAAAAATGATATTTATGCGGAATTGATGGGGGGGGGGGGAGAAGAGGGAGAGGGGGTGTTCTAATTAATTTGTAATTTAAAAAAATAAAAAATAATTAAGCATTATTTATTTATTTCCTAGGGGGGGTGGATATAGAACGCTGTTACGATGATGACAGTGAAAACATTAACGCATCATCATCATCATCTTGTAGTCTCGTAACAACACCAACAACATCAACATCGCTGATGATGGTGATGATGATGATGGTGGTGGTGACCACAGTGGTGATGTAACACACCATTGTGTTGTTCTTTGTGTGCACGCTGTCCTTACGGGAGATATTTAAATCAAGGTTATAATAATCACAACATCATCATTATTATTAGGAGTGTGTGAGTGTGTGTGGTGGGTGACACTCCATCAAGCCGGTGTTTCTGCTCCTGCTCCAAGACTCTCAGCAGCTGCACCACCACCACCGCCATCCATTGTCCTGGAGCGTCCGCCTGAGGACCATCGGTAAACAGCCTCGTCTCTGTGTCTCTGTCTGTGTGTGTCTCTGTGTCTGTGTGTGTCTGTGTGTGTGTGTCTGTGTGTGTCTGTGTGTGTGTGTCTGTGTGTGTCTGTGTGTGTCTGTGTGTGTGTGTGTCTGTGTGTGTGTGTCTGTGTGTGTCTGTGTGTGTGTCTGTCTGTGTGTGTGTCTGTGTCTGTGTGTGTGTCTGTGTCTGTGTGTGTGTCTGTGTCTGTGTGTGTGTCTGTGTGTGTGTCTG
>NC_133736.1:5469865-5509865 GCF_048934315.1 Petromyzon marinus | reverse complement strand
CTTTGTGTATCTGTGTGTCTTTGTAGCTGTGTGTCTGTGTGTCTGTCTGTGTATCTGTGTGTCTCTCTGTGTATCTGTGTGTCTGTGTCTGTATCTGTGTGTCTGTGTGTCTTTGTATCTGTGTGTCTGTGTATCTGTGTGTATCTGTGTGTATCTGTGTGTCTTTGTGTATCTGTGTGCCTGTGTGTCTTTGTAGCTGTGTGTCTGTGTGTCTGTCTGTGTGTCTCTCTGTGTATCTGTGTGTCTGTGTCTGTGTATCTGTATGTCTGTGTGTCTGTCTGTGTTTATGTGTGTCTGTGTGTCTGTGTGTGTATGTGTGTGTGTGTCTGTGTATGTGTGTGTCTGTGTGTGTCTGTCTGTGTGTGTGTCTGTGTGTGTGTGTATGTCTGTGTGGGTGTGTCTGTCTGTGTGTGTGTATGTCTGTGTGAGTGTGTGTGTCTGTGTGTGTTTCTGTGTGTGTGTATGTCTGTGTGAGTGTGTGTGTCTGTGTGTGTCTGTCTGTGTGTGTGTCTGTGTGTGTGTGTCTGTGTGAGTGTGTGTGTGTCTGTGTGAGTGTGTCTGTGTGTGTGTCTGTGTGTATCTGTGTGTGTCTGTGTGTATGTCTGTGTGTGTGTCTGTGTGTGTATGTCTCTGTGTGTGTCTGTGTGTGTGTGTCTGTCTGTGTGTGTGTGTGTCTGTGTGTGTGTCTGTGTGTCTGTGTGTGTGTCTGTGTGTGTGTCTGTGTGAGTGTGTCTCTGTGTATGTGTGTGTCTGTCTGTGTGTGTGTCTGTGTGTGTGTCTGTGTGTGTGTGTGTCTGTGTGTGTGTCTGTGTGAGTCTGTGTGAGTGTGTCTGTGTGAGTGTGTCTGTGTGAGTGTGTCTGTGTGAGTGTGTCTGTGTGTGTGTCTGTGTGTGTGTATGTCTGTGTGAGTGTGTATGTCTGTGTGAGTGTGTGTGTCTGTGTGTGTTTCTGTGTGTGTTTCTGTGTGTGTGTATGTCTGTGTGAGTGTGTGTGTCTGTGTGTGTCTGTGTGTGTATGTCTGTGTGTCTGTGTGTGTCTGTGTGTGTGTCTGTGTGTGTATGTCTGTGTGAGTGTGTGTGTCTGTCTGTGTGTGTCTGTGTGTGTGTCTGTGTGTGTGTGTCTGTGTGAGTGTGTCTGTGTGTCTGTGTGAGTGTGTCTGTGTGTGTGTGTGTCTGTGTGAGTGTGTCTGTGTGTGTGTCTGTGTGTGTCTGTGTGTATGTCTGTGTGTGTGTGTATGTCTGTGTGTGTGTATGTCTGTGTGTGTGTCTGTGTGTGTGTGTCTGTGTGTGTGTGAGTGTGTCTGTGTGAGTGTGTCTGTGTGTGTGTGTCTGTGTGTGTCTGTGTGTGTTTGTGTGTCTGTGTGTGTGTCTGTGTGTGTGTCTATGTGAGTGTGTCTGTGTGAGTGTGTCTGTGTGTGTGTGTCTGTGTGTGTGTCTGTGTGTCTGTCTGTGTGTGTGTGTCTGTGTGTGTGTGTGTCTGTGTGTGTGTCTGTGTGTGTGTCTGTGTGAGTGTCTGTGTGTGTGTCTGTGAGTGTCTGTGTGTATGTGTCTTTGTCTTGGCTTTCGTAGGCCCTGCTGCTGCTGCGTTTCACCACTCACAGCACTTGCCCGACAGTCTGCTGAAGGCTACACGGGGGATCTTTGCCTTGTCTTAAGTGTTCATTGTACAGTGCGTCTCTCTGTAAGTGTGGGTGCATACAGTGCGTGTGTCACCGTGTGTGTCTGTGTGTGTATGTGTCTGTATGAGTGTGTCTGTGTGTGTATGTGACTGTGTGTGTCTATGTGTGTGTCTGTGTGTGTATGTGTCTGTGTGAGTGTGTCTGTGTGTGTATGTGACTGTGTGTGTCTATGTGTGTGTCTGTGTGTGTATGTGTCTGTGTGAGTGTGTCTGTGTGTGTATGTGACAGTGACAAACACAGTGTGTGTCTGTGTGTGTATGTGACTGTGTGTGTCACTGTGTGTCTGTGTGTGGTATGTGACTGTGTGTGTCTGTGTGTACCTGTGTGTGTATGTGACTGTGTGAGTGTGTCTGTGTGTGTCTGTGTGTATGTGTGTGTATGTGTCTGTGTGTGTCACCGTGTGTGTCTGTGTGTGTATGTATCTGTGTGAGTGTATGTGTCTGTGTGTGTCACTGTGTGTGTCTGTGTGTGTCACTGTGTGTGTCTGTGTGTGTGTGTCACTGTGTGTGTCACTGTGTGTGTATGTGACTGTGTGTCTATGTGTGTGTCTATGTGTGTATGTGACTGTGTGAGTGTGTCTGTGTGTATGTGACTGTGTGTGTCACTGTGTGTGTCTGTGTGTGTGTGTATGTGACTGTGTGTGTGTGTGTGTCTGTGTAAGTGTGTCTGTGTGGGTGTCTGTGTGAATGTGTGTGTGTATCTGTGTGAATGTGTGTGTGCCTGTGTGAATGTGTGTGTGTGTTTGTGTCTCTGTGTTTTGATGTGTGTGTGTCTCTGTGTGAATGTGCGTGTGTCTGTGTGTGTCTGTGTGAATGTGTGTGTGTCTGTGTGAATGTGTGTGTCTGTGTGAATGTGTGTGTGTGTCTCTGTGTGAATGTGTGTCTGTGTAAATGTGTGTGTGTGTGAATGTGTGTCTGTGTGAATGTGTGTTTGTGTGAATGTGTGTGTCCGTGTGAATGTGTGTCTGTGTGAATGTGTGTCTGTGTAAATGTGTGTGTGTGTCTGTGTGAATGTGTGTCTGTGTGAATGTGTGTCTGTGTGAATGTGTGTGTGTGTGAATGTGTGTCTGTGTGAATGTGTGTGTGTCTGTGTGAATGTGTGTCTGTGTGTCTGTGTGAATGTGTGTCTGTGAAAATGTGTGTGTGTCTGTGTGTGTGTCTGTGTGAATGTGTGTGTCTGTGTGAATGTGTGTGTGTCTCTGTGTGAATGTGTGTGTGTCTGTGTGTGAATGTGTGTGTGTGTAAATGTGTGTGTGTCTGTGTGAATGTATGTGTCTCTGTGTGAATGTGTGTGTCTGTGTAAATGTGTTGTGTCTGTTAAATGTGTGTGTCTGTGTGAATGTGTGTGTGTGCCTGTATGTGTCTGTCTGTGTGAATGTGTGTCTGTGTGAATGTGTGTGTGTGTAAATGTGTGTGTGAATGTGTGTGTGTCTGTGTGAATGTGTGTCTGTGTAAATGTGTGTGTGTCTGTGTGAATGTGTGTGTCTGTGTGAATGTGTGTCTGTGTAAATGTGTGTGTGTCTGTGTTAATGTGTGTGTGTGTCTATGTGAATGTGTGTGTGTCTGTGTGAATGTGTGTGTGTCTGTGTGAATGTGTGTGTGTCTGTGTGAATGTGTGTGTCTGTGTAAATGTGTGTGTCCGTGTGAATGTGTGTGTGTCTGTGTAAATGTGCGTGTGTCTGTGTGAATGTGTGTGTGTGAATGTGTGTGTGTCTGTGTGAATGTGTGTGTGTGTCTGTGTGAATGTGTGTGTGTCTGTGTGAATGTGTGTGTGAATGTGTGTGTGTCTGTGTGAATGTGTGTCTGTGTGAATGTGTGTGTGTCTCTGTGTGAATGTGTGTGTGTCTCTGTGTGAATGTGTGTGTGTGTGTGAATGTGTGTCTGTGTGAATGTGTGTGTCTGTGTGAATGTGTGTCTGTGAAAATGTGTGTGTGTGTCTGTGCGAATGTGTGTGTGTATGTGTGAATGTGTGTGTCTCTGTGTGAATGTGTGTGTGTTTGTGTGTGAATGTGTGTGTGTGTAAATGTGTGTGTGTCTGTGTGAATGTGTGTGTGTCTGTGTGAATGTGTGTGTCTGTGTGAATGTGTGTGTGAATGTGTGTGTGTCTGTGTGAATGTGTGTGTGTGTCTGTGTGAATGTGTGTGTGTGTCTGTGTGAATGTGTGTGTGTCTGTGTGAATGTGTGTGTGGAAATGTGTGTGTGTGTCTGTGTGAATGTGTGTGTGGGTCTGTGTGAATGTGTGTCTGTGTCTGTGTGAATGTGTGTGTGTGAATGTGTGTGTGTGTCTGTGTGAATGTGTGTGTGTGTCTGTGTGAATGTGTGTGTGGGTGTCTGTGTGAATGTGTGTGTGTGTAAATGTGTGTGTGTGTCTGTGTGAATGTGTGTGTGTCTCTGTGTGAATGTGTCTGTGTGAATGTGTGTGTGTCTGTGTAAATGTGTGTGTGTGTCTGTGTGAATGTGTGTGTGTGTGTCTGTGTGAGTGTGTGTGTCTCTGTGTGAATGTGTGTGTGAATGTGTGTGTGTCTATATTAAGGCTATATGGGGGATCTTTGATCTTTGTGTGTCTATGTGAATGTGTGTGTGTGAATGTGTGTCTGTGTGAATGTGTGTGAATGTGTTTCTGTGTAAATATGTGTGTGTGTGTGTGTGAATGTGTGTCTGTGTGAATGTGTGTGTCTGTGTGAGTGTGTGTGTCTCTGTGTGAATGTGTGTGTGTGTCTGTGTTAATGTGTGTGTGTGTGTGAATGTGTGTGTGAATGTGTGTCTGTGTGAATGTGTGTGTGTGTGAATGTGTGTCTGTGTCAATGTGTGTCTGTGTAAATATGTGTGTCTGTGTAAATGTGTGTGTCTCTGTTAATGTGTCTGTTAAATGTGTGTGTCTGTGTGAATGTGTGTGTGTGTCTGTATGTGTGTGTCTGTGTGAATGTGTGTGTGTGTCTGTGTGAATGTGTGTGTGTAAATGTGTGTGTGTGTCTGTGTGAATGTGTGTGTGTGTCTGTGTGAATGTGTGTCTGTGTAAATGTGTGTGTGTCTGTGTGAATGTGTGTGTCTGTGTGAATGTGTGTCTGTGTAAATGTGTGTGTGTCTGTGTTAATGTGTGTGTGTCTATGTGAATGTGTGTGTGTCTGTGTGAATGTGTGTGTCTGTGTGAATGTGTGTGTGTCTGTGTGAATGTGTGTGTGTCTGTGTAAATGTGTGTGTCCGTGTGAATGTGTGTGTGTCTGTGTAAATGTGCGTGTGTCTGTGTGAATGTGTGTGTGTGAATGTGTGTGTGTGTAAATGTGTGTGTGTGTCTGTGTGAATGTGTGTGTGTCTCTGTGTGAATGTGTCTGTGTGAATGTGTGTGTGTCTGTGTAAATGTGTGTGTGTGTCTGTGTGAATGTGTGTGTGTGTCTGTGTGAGTGTGTGTGTCTCTGTGTGAATGTGTGTGTGTGAATGTGTGTGTGTCTATGTTAAGGCTATATGGGGGATCTTTGATCTTTGTGTGTCTATGTGAATGTGTGTGTGTGAATGTGTGTCTGTGTGAATGTGTGTGAATGTGTTTCTGTGTAAATATGTGTGTGTGTGTGAATGTGTGTCTGTGTGAATGTGTGTGTCTGTGTGAGTGTGTGTGTCTCTGTGTGAATGTGTGTGTGTGTCTGTGTTAATGTGTGTGTGTGTGAATGTGTGTGTTAATGTGTCTGTGTGAATGTGTGTGTGTGTGAATGTGTGTCTGTGTCAATGTGTGTCTGTGTAAATATGTGTGTCTGTGTAAATGTGTGTGTCTCTGTTAATGTGTCTGTTAAATGTGTGTGTCTGTGTGAATGTGTGTGTGTGTCTGTATGTGTGTGTCTGTGTGAATGTGTGTGTGTGTCTGTGTGAATGTGTGTGTGTAAATGTGTGTGTGTGTCTGTGTGAATGTGTGTGTGTGTCTGTGTGAATGTGTGTCTGTGTAAATGTGTGTGTGTCTGTGTGAATGTGTGTGTCTGTGTGAATGTGTGTCTGTGTAAATGTGTGTGTGTCTGTGTTAATGTGTGTGTGTCTATGTGAATGTGTGTGTGTCTGTGTGAATGTGTGTGTGTCTGTGTGAATGTGTGTGTGTCTGTGTGAATGTGTGTGTGTCTGTGTAAATGTGTGTGTCCGTGTGAATGTGTGTGTGTCTGTGTAAATGTGCGTGTGTCTGTGTGAATGTGTGTGTGTGAATGTGTGTGTGTGTTTGTGTGAATGTGTGTGTCTGTGTGAATGTGTGTCTGTGTGAATGTGTGTGTGTCTGTGTGAATGTGTGTCTGTGTGAATGTGTGTGTCTCTGTGTGAATGTGTGTGTGTCTCTGTGTGAATGTGTGTGTGTGTGAATGTGTGTCTGTGTGAATGTGTGTGTCTGTGTGAATGTGTGTCTGTGAAAATGTGTGTGTATGTCTGTGTGAATGTGTGTGTGTCTGTGTGAATGTGTATGTCTCTGTGTGAATGTGTGTGTGTAAATGTGTGTGTGTCTGTGTGAATGTGTGTGTGTCTGTGTGAATGTGTGTGTGTCTGTGTAAATGTGTGTGTGTGTCTGTGTGAATGTGTGTGTGTGTCTGTGTGAGTGTGTGTGTCTCTGTGTGAATGTGTGTGTGTGAATGTGTGTGTGTCTATGTTAAGGCTATATGGGGGATCTTTGATCTTTGTGTGTCTATGTGAATGTGTGTGTGTGAATGTGTGTCTGTGTGAATGTGTGTGAATGTGTTTCTGTGTAAATATGTGTGTGTGAATGTGTGTCTGTGTGAATGTGTGTCTGTGTGAGTGTGTGTGTCTCTGTGTGAATGTGTGTGTGTGTGTCTGTGTTAATGTGTGTGTGTGTGTGAATGTGTGTGTTAATGTGTCTGTGTGAATGTGTGTGTGAATGTGTGTCTGTGTCAATGTGTGTCTGTGTAAATATGTGTGTCTGTGTAAATGTGTGTGTCTCTGTTAATGTGTCTGTTAAATGTGTGTGTCTGTGTGAATGTGTGTGTGTGTCTGTATGTGTGTGTCTGTGTGAATGTGTGTGTGTGTCTGTGTGAATGTGTGTGTGTAAATGTGTGTGTGTGTCTGTGTGAATGTGTGTGTGTGTCTGTGTGAATGTGTGTCTGTGTAAATGTGTGTGTGTCTGTGTGAATGTGTGTGTCTGTGTGAATGTGTGTCTGTGTAAATGTGTGTGTGTCTGTGTTAATGTGTGTGTGTCTATGTGAATGTGTGTGTGTCTGTGTGAATGTGTGTGTGTCTGTGTGAATGTGTGTGTGTCTGTGTGAATGTGTGTGTGTCTGTGTAAATGTGTGTGTCCGTGTGAATGTGTGTGTGTCTGTGTAAATGTGCGTGTGTCTGTGTGAATGTGTGTGTGTGAATGTGTGTGTGTGTCTGTGTGAATGTGTGTGTCTGTGTGAATGTGTGTCTGTGTGAATGTGTGTGTGTCTGTGTGAATGTGTGTCTGTGTGAATGTGTGTGTCTCTGTGTGAATGTGTGTGTGTCTCTGTGTGAATGTGTGTGTGAATGTGTGTCTGTGTGAATGTGTGTGTCTGTGTGAATGTGTGTCTGTGAAAATGTGTGTGTATGTCTGTGTGAATGTGTGTGTGTCTGTGTGAATGTGTATGTCTCTGTGTGAATGTGTGTGTGTAAATGTGTGTGTGTCTGTGTGAATGTGTGTGTGTCTGTGTGAATGTGTGTGTCTGTGTGAATGTGTGTGTGAATGTGTGTTTGTGTCTGTGTGAATGTGTGTGTGTGTCTGTGTGAATGTGTGTGTGTGTCTGTGTGAATGTGTGTGTGTCTGTGTGAATGTGTGTGTGTAAATGTGTGTGTGTGTCTGTGTGAATGTGTGTGTGGGTCTGTGTGAATGTGTGTCTGTGTCTGTGTGAATGTGTGTGTGTGTGAATGTGTGTGTGTGTCTGTGTGAATGTGTGTGTGTGTGTCTGTGTTAATGTGTGTGTGGGTGAATGTGTGAATGTGTGTGTGTGTGTAAATGTGTGTGTGTGTCTGTGTGAATGTGTGTGTGTCTCTGTGTGAATGTGTGTGTGTGAATGTGTGTGTGTGTGTCTGTGTAAATGTGTGTGTGTGTCTGTGTGAATGTGTGTGTGTCTGTGTGAGTGTGTGTGTCTCTGTGTGAATGTGTGTGCGTGAATGTGTGTGTCTATGTTAAGGCTATATGGGGGATCTTTGATCTTTGTGTGTCTATGTGAATGTGTGCGTGTGAATGTGTGTCTGTGTGAATATGTGTGAAATTGTGTCTGTGTAAATATGTGTATGTGTGTCTGTGTGAATGTGTGTCTGTGTGAATGTGTGTGTGTCTGTGTGAGTGTGTGTGTCTCTGTGTGAATGTGTGTGTGTCTGTGTGAGTGTGTGTGTCTCTGTGTGAATGTGTGTGTGTGTGAATGTGTGTGTGTCTATGTTAAGGCTATATGGGGGATCTTTGATCTTTATGTGTCTACGTGAATGTGTGTGTGTGAATGTGTGTCTGTGTGAATGTGTGTTAATGTGTGTCTGTGTGTGTGAATGTGTGTGTGTGAATGTGTGAATGTGTGTGTGTAAATGTGTGTGTGTGTCTGTGTGAATGTGTGTGTCTCTGTGTGAATGTGTGTGTGTGTCTGTGTGAATGTGTGTGTGTGTGTAAATGTGTGTCTGTGTGAATGTGTGTGTGTGTGAATGTCTGTGTGTGTCTCTGTGTGAATGTGTGTGTGTGTGTCTGTGTGTGTGTGTCTGTGTGAATGTGTGTGTCTCTGTGTGAATGTGTGTGTGAATGTGTGTCTATGTGAATGTGTGTGTGTGAATGTGTGTGTGTGTCTGTGTGAATGTGTGTGTGTGTAAATGTGTGTCTGTGTGAATGTGTGTCTGTGTGAATGTGTGTGTGAATGTGTGTCTGTGTGTGTGAATGTGTGTGTGTGTGAATGTCTGTGTGTGTCTCTGTGTGAATGTGTGTGTGTGTCTGTGTGTGTGTGTCTGTGTGAATGTGTGTGTCTCTGTGTGAATGTGTGTGTGAATGTGTGTCTATGTGAATGTGTGTGTGTGAATGTGTGTGTGTCTGAATGTGTGTGTGTGTCTGTGTGAATGTGTGTGTCTGTGTGTGAATGTGTGTGTGTGTGAATGTATGTGTGTGTGTCTGTGTGAATGTGTGTGTGTGTGTCTGTGTGAATGTGTGTGTGTGTGTAAATGTGTGTCTGTGTGAATGTGTGTCTGTGTGAATGTGTGTGAATGTGTGTGTGTGAATGTGTGTGTGAATGTCTGTGTGTGTCTCTGTGTGTCTGTGTGAATGTGTGTGTGTGTGAATGTGTGAATGTGTGTGTGTCTGTGTAAATGTGTGTGTGTCTGTGTGAATGTGTGTGTGTGTCTATGTGAATGTGTGTGTGTCTGTGTGTGTGTGTCTGTGTGTGTGTGTGTGAATGTCTGTGTGTGTCTCTGTGTGTCTGTGTGAATGTGTGTGTGTGTGTGAATGTGTGAATGTGTGTGTGTCTGTGTAAATGTGTGTGTGTCTGTGTGAATGTGTGTGTGTGTCTATGTGAATGTGTGTCTGTGTCTGTGTGAATGTGTGTGTGTGAATGTGTGTGTGTGTCTGTGTGAATGTGTGTCTATGTGAATGTGTGTGTGTGTGTGTGAATGTGTGTCTATGTGAATGTGTGTGTGTGAATGTGTGTCTATGTGAATGTGTCTGTGTGTGTGTGTCTGTGTGCGCGCGTGTCCGTGAGCGTCCGTCGCGAATATTTCGAACCGGCGCTGGGATCTCCCCCCCCCGCCCCCAGCCCCCTCTCCCCCCCCCTAGATCAACTCAGCCTCAAACGAGCGTACCCGGCGCGGTGCTTAGTGAACATCGCCATCCGGGGAGACAAAGGCAGAGGGCCCCACCCAGCAGCACTTGCCCCGGTCGTCCGCCGAGGCTACGCGGGTGACCTTTGTCTTTGTGTGTCTGCGTGTGTCTCCCTGCGGTGTCTCAGTCGGAACGGCCCCGAGGAGCCTTCGCTGACCGCGGGGGTGGAGCCCACAACCTGCATGTCGCCTGAAGCCCATTTCTGTCCGACCGGTGTGTCCGCGTTGTCCACATAGACACACGGCCTTGTCCGTACATCCCACATTGTCTACCTAGTCACACGTGGCCTTGTCTGTACATCTCACATTGTCTACCTAGACACACGGCCTTGTCCGTACAGCTCACGTTGTCTACCTAGACACACGGCCTTGTCTGTACATCTCACATTGTCCACCTAGACGTGGCCTTGTCCGTACAGCTCACGTTGTCTACCTAGACACACGGCCTTGTCTGTACATCTCACATTGTCTACCTAGACACACGGCCTTGTCCGTACAGCTCACGTTGTCTACCTAGACACACGGCCTTGTCCGTACAGCTCACGTTGTCTACCTAGACACGCGGCCTTGTCCGTACATCTCACGTTGTCTACCTAGACACACGGCCGTGTCCGTACAGCTCACATTGTCTACCTAGACACACGTGGCCTTGTCTGTACATCTCACATTGTCTACCTAGACACACGTGGCCTTGTCCGTACAGCTCACGTTGTCTATCTAGACACACGGCCTTGTCCGTACATCTCACGTTGTCTACCTAGACGTGGCCTAGTCCGTACATCTCACATTGTCTACCTAGACACACGGCCTAGTCCGTACATCTCACATTGTCCACCTAGACACACGGCCTTGTCCGTACAGCTCACATTGTCTACCTAGACGTGGCCTTGTCCGTACATCTCACGTTGTCTACCTAGACGTGGCCTTGTCCGTATATCTCACATTGTCTACCTAGACACACGGCCTTGTCTGTACATCTCACATTGTCTACCTAGACACACGGCCTTGTCTGTACATCTCACATTGTCTACCTAGACGTGGCCTTGTCCGTACATCTCACATTGTCTACCTAGACGTGGCCTTGTCTGTACATCTCACATTGTCTACCTAGACACGCCTTGTCTGTACATCTCACATTGTCCACCTAGACGTGGCCTTGTCCGTACATCTCACATTGTCTACCTAGACACACGGCCTTGTCCGTACATCTCACATTGTCTACCTAGATGTGGCCTTGTCTGTACATCTCACATTGTCTACCTAGACGTGGCCTTGTCCGTACATCTCACATTGTCTACCTAGACACACGGCCTTGTCCGTACATCTCACATTGTCTACCTAGACACACGGCCTTGTCTGTACATCTCACATTGTCTACCTAGTCACGCCTTGTCTGTACATCTCACATTGTCTACCTAGACGTGGCCTTGTCTGTACATCTCACATTGTCTACCTAGACACACGGCCTTGTCTGTACATCCCACATTGTCTACCTAGACGTGGCTTTGTCTGTACATCTCACATTGTCTACCTAGACACACGGCCTTGTCTGTACATCTCACATTGTCTACCTAGACGTGGCCTTGTCTGTACATCTCACATTGTCTACCTAGACACACGGCCTTGTCCGTACATCCCACATTGTCTACCTAGACACACGGCCTTGTCTGTACATCTCACATTGTCTACCTAGACGTGGCCTTGTCTGTACATCTCACATTGTCTACCTAGACACGCCTTGTCTGTACATCTCACATTGTCTACCTAGACACACGGCCTTGTCCGTACATCTCACATTGTCTACCTAGTCACGGCCTTGTCCGTACATCTCACATTGTCTATCTAGACGTGGCCTTGTCCGTACATCTCACATTGTCTACCTAGACGTGGCCTTGTCCGTACATCTCACATTGTCTACCTAGACGCGGCCTTGTCTGTACATCTCACATTGTCTACCTAGACATGGCCTAGTCCGTACATCTCACATTGTCCACCTAGACGTGGCCTTGTCCGTACATCTCACATTATCTACATAGACACACGGCCTTGTCTGTACATCTCACATTGTCCACCTAGACGTGGCCTTGTCTGTACATCTCACATTGTCCACCTAGACGTGGCCTTGTCCGTACATCTCACATTGTCTACCTAGTCACGGCCTTGTCCGTACATCTCACATTGTCTATCTAGACGTGGCCTTGTCCGTACATCTCACATTGTCTACCTAGACGTGGCCTTGTCCGTACATCTCACATTGTCTACCTAGACGCGGCCTTGTCTGTACATCTCACATTGTCTACCTAGACATGGCCTAGTCCGTACATCTCACATTGTCCACCTAGACGTGGCCTTGTCCGTACATCTCACATTATCTACATAGACACACGGCCTTGTCTGTACATCTCACATTGTCCACCTAGACGTGGCCTTGTCTGTACATCTCACATTGTCCACCTAGACGTGGCCTTGTCCGTACATCTCACATTGTCCACCTAGACGTGGCCTTGTCCGTACATCTCACATTGTCCACCTAGACGTGGCCTTGTCCGTACATCTCACATTGTCTACCTAGACGCGACCTTGTCCGTACATCTCACATTGTCTACCTAGACACACCTTGTCTGTACATCTCACATTGTCTACCTAGACGCGACCTTGTCCGTACATCTCACATTGTCTACCTAGACACACCTTGTCTGTACATCTCACATTGTCTACCTAGACGTTGCCTTGTCCGTACATCTCACATTGTCTACCTAGACACACGGCCTTGTCCGTACATCTCACATTGTCTACCTAGACACACGGCCTTGTCTGTACATCTCACATTGTCTACCTAGTCACGCCTTGTCTGTACATCTCACATTGTCTACCTAGACACGGCCTTGTCCGTACATCTCACATTGTCTACCTAGACACGCCTTGTCCGTACATCTCACATTGTCCACCTAGACGTGGCCTTGTCCGTACATCTCACATTGTCTACCTAGACGCGGCCTTGTCCGTACATCTCACATTGTCTACCTAGACGTGGCCTTGTTCGTACATCTCACGTTGTCTACCTAGACATGCCTTGTCTGTACATCTCACATTGTCTACCTAGACGTGGCCTTGTCCGTACATCTCACATTGTCTACCTAGACGTGGCCTTGTCCGTACATCTCACATTGTCTACCTAGACGTGGCCTTGTCCGTATATCTCACATTGTCTACCTAGACACGCCTTGTCCGTACATCTCACGTTGTCTACCTAGACACGCCTTGTCCGTACATCTCACATTGTCTACCTAGACGTGGCCTTGTTCGTACATCTCACATTGTCTACCTAGACACGGCCATGTCTGTGGTAATATATGATAATATATGCATATATTATAATATTATCTTTTTTTAATATATATTATAATAGAATGTTTTTTGTTTGCATTTTGACTGCAGGTATTGTGGTTAATGCAGTAACATGAATCCTTGTACAAAAAGTTTCACTTTTGTTGCCAAACAAAAGGGGATCAAAACGAAACGGATCATTATCGCTTTTGCAAGGGGGTCCAAAGCTGCGTTAGCCACAGCACGCTACTCGCGGTGAACATCCAAGCAGACGTGGCTCTGACGATGATGATGACGACGACGATGACGATGATGATGATAGTCACGATGTGCGGCTTTGCCGTTGAATGTGATTGGGCTCCACCAGAGGAGAGAGAGAGAGAGCCCCCTTTCTTTATGGCCCAGTGTCAACCAATCGGTGGTGACACTGGGCCATAAAGAAGGGGGCAAAGCCACCGTTTATCATTGACGGAGAAGCGGTGCACACACCCTGGGTCTTAGTTTTCATACTTTGATACCGGCAAATAACAAACAACAAAAAGGATCCCGTGGTAAGAGTTTGGATCGCCCCCCACGGTCAAGAATCTTGGGTACAAAGTCCCATCGGTGAGCTCCTCCGGCGGGCAAGGCTACGTTGGCTGGGTCATGTAGCCCGCATGCCCAGCCACCGCATTGCCGAAACAGCTTTTGTTCGGCCGGATCGAGGGGGCTAAGCGGGCGCGGCACGGGCTAGAGAAGAGATGGAGTGATGTGGTACAGGAGGACGTGGAGCTGAGTGGACTTGCCGATGACCGGTACCAGCGGTGTCAAGATCGGCCTCTGTGGAGGAGGCTCGTGAAGGATGCTACTGGGCAGTTGGAGGCAGTCGCCCTCCAACAACAACGGAGGGCGGAGGAGCGACGCTCACAACAACGAGCGGAGCGCCGGGTGGCTAAAGCACAGCAGGTTGGCACAGTAGGGGGCACAGGTGGTGCATCAGCCAGTCATCTCAGTCAGTCGACCCGTGGCACCTGGGTCTGCCCAGTGACCTCCTGCCAGCGGGCGTTCGACACTTCACGTGGCCTCAAGGTGCACATAGCCTGGCACAAGCGTCGTGGTGACGTCACCGCCACTTAGTGGCGAATGGCGGTTGTTGTTGTTGTTGTTGTTGTGTGTGAACGTCGCCACTGGGGGAGAGACAAAGGCGGCCGGGCGTGGTGCTGGCCACCCACCCCCTCGTGTGCCACAGCGCCGGTAACCTTCATAGGTGGCGCTGCCACTCGTTACCCGCGGCCACTTGCCCCCCACGACTTGCCCCCCACGACTTGCCCCCCACGACTTGCCCCCCACGTGCTCGTGGATTTGCCCGCTATTTGAGGGGTCACGGTGGCTGTGGCTGTCGGTCGCCAGTGCCACTCACGGCACTCCCTGGGGGTTGGTCTTGGTGGGGGGGGGGGAGGGTGTGTGGTGGGCGGGGGGTGTTAGTGGGGGGTGTTGGTGGTGGGGGGTGTTGTTGGTGGGGGGGGATGTTGGGGGGGGGTGTTGGTGGTGGGGGGTGTTGGTGGTGGGGGGTGTTGGTGGTGGGGGGTTGTTGTTGGTGGGGGGGAGGTGTTCACAATAGGCTGCTCGTTGTTCGAGTGAAGCGATCGAGAGCGATGATCCGCTATCTCAAGGCCAGTCCGCCAGGCGGCTACGCGTGTGGATGGGGACGGTGTAAAGAGCTTTCCGGCTCTTTGGATTTCTCCAGCCGCGGGCGGTCGACTGAACACGGCGGGCGGCATCGTGCGTCCCAGCCGCGGGCAGTAGAGGCATCTGTGGGCAGTAGAGGCATCTGTGGGCAGTAGAGGCATCTGTGGGCAGTAGAGGCATCTGTTGGCAGTAGAGGCATCTGTGGGCAGTAGAGGCATCTGTGGGCAGTAGAGGCATCTGTGGGCAGTAGAGGCATCTGTGGGCAGTAGAGGCATCTGTGGGCAGTAGAGGCATCTGTGGGCAGTAGAGGCATCTGTGGGCAGTAGAGGCATCTGTGGGCAGTAGAGGCATCTGTGGGCAGTAGAGGCATCTGTGGGCAGTAGAGGCATCTGTGGGCAGTAGAGGCATCTGTGGGCAGTAGAGGCATCTGTGGGCAGTAGAGGCATCCACTGGCAGTAGAGGCATCTGTGGGCAGTAGAGGCATCTGTGGGCAGTAGAGGCATCTGTGGGCAGTAGAGGCATCTGTGGGCAGTAGAGGCATCTGTGGGCAGTAGAGGCATCTGTGGGCAGTAGAGGCATCTGTGGGCAGTAGAGGCATCTGTGGGCAGTAGAGGCATCTGTGGGCAGTAGAGGCATCTGTTGGCAGTAGAGGCATCTGTGGGCAGTAGAGGCATCGTGGGCAGTAGAGGCATCTGTGGGCAGTAGAGGCATCTGTGGGCAGTAGAGGCATCTGTGGGCAGTAGAGGCATCTGTGGGCAGTAGAGGCATCTGTGGGCAGTAGAGGCATCTGTGGGCAGTAGAGGCATCTGTGGGCAGTAGAGGCATCTGTGGGCAGTAGAGGCATCTGTGGGCAGTAGAGGCATCTGTGGGCAGTAGAGGCATCTGTGGGCAGTAGAGGCATCTGTGGGCAGTAGAGGCATCTGTGGGCAGTAGAGGCATCTGTGGGCAGTAGAGGCATCTGTGGGCAGTAGAGGCATCTGTGGGCAGTAGAGGCATCTGTGGGCAGTAGAGGCATCTGTGGGCAGTAGAGGCATCTGTGGGCAGTAGAGGCATCTGTGGGCAGTAGAGGCATCTGTGGGCAGTAGAGGCATCTGTTGGCAGTAGAGGCATCTGTGGGCAGTAGAGGCATCTGTGGGCAGTAGAGGCATCTGTGGGCAGTAGAGGCATCTGTGGGCAGTAGAGGCATCTGTGGGCAGTAGAGGCATCTGTGGGCAGTAGAGGCATCTGTGGGCAGTAGAGGCATCTGTGGGCAGTAGAGGCATCTGTGGGCAGTAGAGGCATCTGTGGGCAGTAGAGGCATCTGTGGGCAGTAGAGGCATCTGTGGGCAGTAGAGGCATCTGTGGGCAGTAGAGGCATCTGTGGGCAGTAGAGGCATCTGTGGGCAGTAGAGGCATCTGTGGGCAGTAGAGGCATCTGTGGGCAGTAGAGGCATCTGTGGGCAGTAGAGGCATCTGTGGGCAGTAGAGGCATCTGTGGGCAGTAGAGGCATCTGTGGGCAGTAGAGGCATCTGTGGGCAGTAGAGGCATCCGCGTGCATGTGCCACGACTTGAGAAGGGAGGTTGAACCACTCTGCTCGAGGTGCTACGGTAGCCCGGTTGTGTGTACGTGTGTGTCTGTGTGTGTGTGTACGTGTACGTGTGTGTGTCTGTGTGTGTCTGTGTGTGTGTCTGTGTGTGTGTACGTGTGTGTGTGTCTGTGTGTGTCTGTGTGTATGTGTGTGTGTGTCTGTGTGTGTGTGTCTCTGTGTGTGTGTGAGTGTCTGTGTGAGTGGGGAGCGGTGGTGTAGCGGTTAGCGCGCTGCGCTATGAACCTGGCGACCCAGGTTCGATTCCCGCTCACGGCCAACACCAGTGACGATTATCTGAACCGGTCCCGGGCCTCCGCTAGGTCGACTCAGCCTCAAATGAGTACCCGGTGCGGTGTGTAGTAAACATCGCCACTAGGGAGACAAAGGCGGTCGGGCGTGGTGCTGGCCACACACCCCCTCGTGTACCGTTCCGGCCTTCATAGGTGCTCGCTAACAGCATTTGCCCCTACAGTCTGTTCAGGCTATATGGGGGATCTTTGTCTTTTGTCTGTGTGTGTGTCTGTGTGTGTGTCTGTGTCTCTGTGTGTGTGTATGTGTGTGTGTATGTGTGTGTGTGTCTGTGTGTGTCTGTGTCTCTGTGTGTGTGTGTATGTGTGACCACCACAGCGGCCAAACGGGGGCTCTGTATGGGTGCGACGTGCTGGTAACCCCTCCACCTTCAATTAACTACCACCAAACTACGATTTAAAATTGTAATTAATAAGCTTGTGCCGGAGGCCCTGGCGGTCCCCCTCTTTAAGAAGGGACACAGGCTGTAACAACTACAGGGGCTCACGCAATCCTTGAAAGATCTGGGGACACGGTCCCATCGGTGAGCCTCTTCTCGGGCAGGCCAGGCTGCGTTGGCCGGGTCACGCAGCTACAGCGTGCCCAGCCACAGCGTGCCCCAGCTACAGCATGCCCCAGCTCCAGCGTGCCCCAGCTACAGCGTGCCCCAGCTACAGCGTGCCCCAGCTACAGCGTACCCCAGCTACAGCGTGCCTCACCTACAGCCTGCCCCAGCCACAGCATGCCCCAGCTACAGCGTGCCCCAACCACAGCGTGCCCCAGCTACAGCGTGCCCCAGCTACAGCGTGCCCCAGCTACAGCGTGCCCCAGCCACAGCATGCCCCAGCCACAGCATGCCCAGCTACAGCGTGCCCCAGCTACAGCGTGCCCCAACCACAGCCTGCCCAGCTACAGCGTGCCCCAGCTACAGCATGCCCCAGCTACAGCATGCCCCAGCTACAGTGTGCCCCAGCCACAGCCTGCCCCAGCTACAGCGTGCCCCAGCTACAGCGTGCCCCAGCCACAGCCTGCCCAGCTACAGCATGCCCCAGCTACAGCGTGCCCCAGCTACAGCGTGCCCCAACCACAGCCTGCCCCAGCTACAGCATGCCCCAGCTACAGCATGCCCCAGCTACAGCCTGCCCCAGCTACAGCGTGCCCCAGCTACAGCATGCCCCAGCTACAGCGTGCCCCAGCTACAGCCTGCCCCAACCACAGCCTGCCCCAGCTACAGCATGCCCCAGCTACAGCGTGCCCCAGCTACAGCCTGCCCCAGCTACAGCGTGCCCCAGCTACAGCATGCCCCAGCTACAGCGTACCCCAGCTACAGCATGCCCAGCTACAGCGTGCCCCAGCTACAGCGTGCCCAGCTACAGCGTGCCCCAACCACAGCCTGCCCAGCTACAGCGTGCCCCAACCACAGCGTGCCCCAGCTACAGCCTGCCCAGCTACAGCCTGCCCAGCTACAGCGTGCCCCAACCACAGCCTGCCCAGCAGCTTTCTACTCGCTAACGGCACTTGCCCCAGAGAGGGGGGGCCCCTTTAGCTTTGCTCCGTACAGTGCCGATAAATTATGGACCGGCTCAGCGCTCTGTGGATGCCATCAAATCTGCGTTTGACTCTTTTGTGCTTATTTATTTATTTCACCAGGTGCACCACTCAGCTGCCGTGTCGCTTATGTTTCAGACGCAATCCTGTCGACGCCTCCAATTGAGATGTCACCTACCTCGCCTGGTACGCAGGAGGTCGTGGGTTCGATCTCGACCCTGACGATGCCTGTGATTTGGTGAGATGTTGACTACCTCGCCTGGTACGCAGGAGGTCGTGGGTCCTATCCCGATCCTGACGACACCTGTATTTGGTGAGATGTTGACCACCTCGCCTGGTACGCAGGAGGTCGTGGGTTCTATCCCGATCCTGACGACACCTGTATTTGGTGAGATGTTGACCACCTCGCCTGGTACGCAGGAGGTCGTGGGTTTAATCCTGACCCCTGACGATGCCTGTGATTTGGTAAGATGTTGACTACCTCGCCTGGTACGCAGGAGGTCGTGGGTCCTATCCCGATCCTGACGACACCTGTATTTGGTGAGATGTTGACCACCTCGCCTGGTACGCAGGAGGTCGTGGGTTCTATCCCGATCCTGACGACACCTGTATTTGGTGAGATGTTGACCACCTCGCCTGGTACGCAGGAGGTCGTGGGTTTAATCCTGACCCCTGACGATGCCTGTGATTTGGTAAGATGTTGACTACCTCGCCTGGTACGCAGGAGGTCGTGGGTCCTATCCCGATCCTGACGACACCTGTATTTGGTGAGATGTTGACTACCTCGCCTGGTACGCAGGAGGTCGTGGGTTCTATCCCGATCCTGACGACACCTGTATTTGGTGAGATGTTGACCACCTCGCCTGGTACGCAGGAGGTCGTGGGTTTAATCCAGACCCCTGACGATGCCTGTGATTTGGTAAGATGTTGACTACCTCGCCTGGTACGCAGGAGGTCGTGGGTTCGATCTCGACCCTGACGATGCCTGTGATTTGGTGAGATGTCAACTCCCTCGCCTGGTACGCAGGAGGTCGTGGGTTTAATCCAGACCCCTGACCATGCCTGTGATTTGGTAAGATGTTGACTACCTCGCCTGGTACGCAGGAGGTCGTGGGTTCGATCTCGACCCTGACGATGCCTGTGATTTGGTGAGATGTTGACTACCTCGCCTGGTACGCAGGAGGTCGTGGGTTCGATCCCAGGCGAGATTGTCGACATCTCCCCAAATACAGGCATCGGCAGGATCTGGATCGAACCCACGACCGCCTGTATACCAGGTGATGTAGTTAACATCTCACCAAATACAGGTGTTGGCAGGATCTGGATCGAACCCACGACCTCCTGCGTACTTGGCGAGGTAGTCAACATCTCACCAAATACAGGGATCGTCAGGGTCGAGATCGAACCCACGACCTCCTGCGTACCAGGCGAGGTAGTCAACATCTCGCCAAATACAGGCATTGTCAGGGTCGAGATCGAACCCACGACCTCCTGCGGACCAGGCGAGGTAGTCAACATCTCACCAAATACAGGGATCGTCAGGGTCGGGATCGAACCCACGACCTCCTGCGTACCAGGCGAGGTAGTCAACATCTCGCCAAATACAGGCATCGTCAGGGTCGAGATCGAACCCACGACCTCCTGCGTACCAGGTGAGGTAGTCAACATCTCACCAAATACAGGTGTCAGCAGGATCGGGATCGAACCCACGACCTCCTGTGTACCAGGCGAGGTAGTTAACATCTCAAATACAGGTGTCGGCAGGATCGGGATCGAACCCACGACCTCCTGCGTACCCGGCGAGGTAGTCAACATCTCACCAAATCACAGGCATCGTCAGGGGTCAGGATTAAACCCACGACCTCCTGCGTACCAGGCGAGGTAGTCAACATCCCCGACTCGCCCTGCCGCGCCATTTTTCACTCTCCTCCCCGTGTCAGTTCCATCATCATCATCATCACCAGCCGTGATCTATGCACTGCTGGATGATGGCCTAGGCACGCCGCCTCAATGGGGTTGGCCGACCATACTTCACCATGCCAGGCAGGGCGGAGATGGGCGGTGGCCGTAACGCGGGGATCGGGGATCGGAGATCGGGGATCGGAGATCGGGGATCGGAGATCAGGGAGATCGTGGATCTGGGATCGGAGATCGGGGATCGGGGATTGGAGATCGGGGGGATCGGGGATCTGGGATCGGAGATTGGAGATCGGAGATTGGGGATCCCGGATCACACACTCAGTGACACTGTTAGTGACACTGTTAGTGACACTCTCAGTGACACTCTCAGTGACACTGTTAGTGACACTGTTAGTGACACACTCAGTGACACTCTCAGTGACACTGTTAGTGACACTCTCAGTCACACACTCAGTGACACTGTTAGTGACACTCTCAGTGACACTCTCAGTGACACTCTCAGTCACACACTCAGTGACACTGTTAGTGACACTGTTAGTGACACTCTCAGTGACACACTCAGTGACACACTCAGTGACACTGTTAGTGACACTCTCAGTGACACTGTTAGTGACACACTCAGTGACACTCTCAGTGACACTGTTAGTGACACTCTCAGTGACACTCTCAGTGACACTCTCAGTGACACTCTCAGTCACACACTCAGTGACACTGTTAGTGACACTGTTAGTGACACTCTCAGTGACACTCAGTGACACACTCAGTGACACACTCAGTGACACTGTTAGTGACACTGTTAGTGACACTCTCAGTGACACTGTTAGTGACACACTCAGTGACACTCTCAGTGACACTCTCAGTGACACACTCAGTGGCACACTCAGTGGCACTCTCAGTGACACACTCAGTGACACTGTTAGTGACACTCTCAGTGACACTCAGTGACACTGTTAGTGACACACTCAGTGACACTCTCAGTGACACACTCAGTGACACACTCAGTAACACTCTCAGTGACACTGTTAGTGACACACTTAGTGACACTGTTAGTGACACTCTCAGTGACACTCTCAGTGAAATAGTTAGTGACAATGTTAGTCACACTCAGTGACACACTCAGTGACACACGCAGTGACACACTCAGTGACACTGTTAGTGACACACTCAGTGACACACGCAGTGACACACTCAGTGACACTGTTAGTGACACTGTTAGTGACACTCTCAGTGACACTGTTAGTGACACACTCAGTGACACACTCAGTGACACTCTCAGTGACACTGTTAGTGACACACTCAGTGACACACTCAGTGACACTGTTAGTGACACTGTTAGTGACACTCAGTGACACACTCAGTGACACTGTTAGTGACACTCTCAGTCACACTCTCAGTGACACTCTCAGTCACACACTCAGTGACACTGTTAGTGACACTGTTAGTGACACTCAGTGACACACTCAGTGACACTCTCAGTGACACAGTGACACACTCAGTGACACACTCAGTGACACTGTTAGTGACACTGTTAGTGACACTCTCAGTGACACTGTTAGTGACACTCTGTGACACACTGTGACACACTCAGTGACACTTAGTGACACACTCAGTCACACACTCAGTGACACTCTCAGTGACACTCTCGGTCACACACTCAGTGACACTCTCAGTGACACACTCAGTGACACTGTTAGTGTCACTGTTAGTGACACTCTGTGACACACTCAGTGACACTCTCAGTGACACTTAGTGACACACTCAGTGACACTCTCAGTGACACTGTTAGTGACACTCTCAGTCACACACTCAGTGACACTGTTAGTGACACTCTCAGTGACACTCTCAGTGACACTCTCAGTCACACACTCAGTGACACTGTTAGTGACACTGTTAGTGACACTCTCAGTGACACACTCAGTGACACACTCAGTGACACTGTTAGTGACACTCTCAGTGACACTGTTAGTGACACACTCAGTGACACTCTCAGTGACACTCTCAGTGACACTCTCAGTGACACTCTCAGTCACACACTCAGTGACACTGTTAGTGACACTGTTAGTGACACTCTCAGTGACACTCAGTGACACACTCAGTGACACACTCAGTGACACTGTTAGTGACACTGTTAGTGACACTCTCAGTGACACTGTTAGTGACACACTCAGTGACACTCTCAGTGACACTCTCAGTGACACACTCAGTGGCACACTCAGTGGCACTCTCAGTGACACACTCAGTGACACACTTAGTGACACTCTCAGTGACACTCAGTGACACTGTTAGTGACACACTCAGTGACACTCTCAGTGACACACTCAGTGACACACTCAGTAACACTCTCAGTGACACTGTTAGTGACACACTTAGTGACACTGTTAGTGACACTCTCAGTGACACTCTCAGTGAAATAGTTAGTGACAATGTTAGTCACACTCAGTGACACACTCAGTGACACACGCAGTGACACACTCAGTGACACTGTTAGTGACACACTCAGTGACACACGCAGTGACACACTCAGTGACACTGTTAGTGACACTGTTAGTGACACTCTCAGTGACACTGTTAGTGACACACTCAGTGACACACTCAGTGACACTCTCAGTGACACTGTTAGTGACACACTCAGTGACACACTCAGTGACACTGTTAGTGACACTGTTAGTGACACTCAGTGACACACTCAGTGACACTGTTAGTGACACTCTCAGTCACACACTCAGTGACACTCTCAGTGACACACTCAGTGACACTCTCAGTCACACTCTCAGTGACACTCTCAGTCACACACTCAGTGACACTGTTAGTGACACTGTTAGTGACACTCAGTGACACACTCAGTGACACTCTCAGTGACACAGTGACACACTCAGTGACACACTCAGTGACACTGTTAGTGACACTGTTAGTGACACTCTCAGTGACACTGTTAGTGACACTCTGTGACACACTGTGACACACTCAGTGACACTTAGTGACACACTCAGTCACACACTCAGTGACACTCTCAGTGACACTCTCGGTCACACACTCAGTGACACTCTCAGTGACACACTCAGTGACACTGTTAGTGTCACTGTTAGTGACACTCTGTGACACACTCAGTGACACTCTCAGTGACACTTAGTGACACACTCAGTCACACACTCAGTGACACTCTCAGTGACACTCTCGGTCACACACTCAGTGACACACTCAGTGACACACTCAGTGACACACTCAGTGACACAGTGACACACTCAGTGACACACTCAGTGACACTGTCAGTGACACTGTTAGTGACGCTGCACTACAAACCTGGCGACATTAGTTCGATTCCCGCTCACGGCCACCACTACAACCACACACACCCCCAGTGACACACACAACAACAACAACAACCGCCATTCGCCACTAAGTGGCGGTGACGTCACCACGACGCTTGTGCCAGGCCACGTGCACCTTGAGGCCACGTGAAGTGTCGAACGCCCGCTGGCAGGAGGTCACGGGGCAGACCCAGGTGCCACGGGTCGACTGACTGAGATGACTGGCTGATGCACCACCTGTGCCCCCTACTGTGCCAACCTGCTGTGCTTTAGCCACCCGGCGCTCCGCTCGTTGTTCTGAGTGTCGCTCCTCCGCCCTCCGTTGTTGTTGGAGGGCGACTACCTCCAACTGCCCATCAGCATCCTTCACGAGCCTCCTCCACAGAGGCCGATCTTGACACGGCTGGTACCAGTCATCGGCAAGTCCACTCAGCTCCACGTCCTCCTGTACCACATCACTCCATCTCTTCTCTAGCCCGTGCCGCGCCCGCTTAGCCCCCTCGATCCGGCCAAACAAAAGCTGTTTAGGCATGCTGTGGCTGGGCATGTGGGCTACATGACCCAGCCATCGCAGCCTTCCCCGCCGGAGGAGCTCACCGATGGGACCGTGTCCAGATCTTTCAAGGATTTGTGAGCTCCTCACACAATCCAGTCTGGTTAAACCCAGGATGGATCGTAGGCAGGCCAGCCTAAATGTTTCTAACCGGCGAAGATGTTCCATTAGGGGGGTCCACGTTTCGCAAGCGTAGAGAAGTGAGGGAATGACCGTGGCCGAGAAGACCTGAAGCTTAGTGCGGAGCGACAGACCAGGTAGCTTCCACACAGCGTTATGCAACCGATGAAAAGATATTGCTGCTCGACTGATTCGGAGTGAGACCTCTGCTGTTAAACTGGAGCCAGTCATAAGCACACTGTCTAGGCATGGGAAACTCTCCACTCTCTCCACAACTGCCCCACCACCGATTGGGAGTTGTGGGGGTGGAGTGTCCGATGGTACAAAATACCCAGGCAGTGCTTAGTTTTGGTGGGGCTGATGGTAAGGCCCCACCTCTTAGTGGCACGCTCCAGCCTCAGCAGCAGCGTCTCCAACTCCTCCTCTGAATGAGCAGCTATTACCAAATCATCGGCATACATAACGTGGTTGAGCAATAGGGAGCCATCCCTTGACCGCACCCGGGCATCGATCAGCCTCCCATTATATCTGTACCATATGGAGATTCCCCCGGTGCAGCTATTGAAGGCTTCACGAACTACGTGGTCAAAATAGATGTTAAATAATGTGGGAGCCAGAGGACATCCCTGTCACACCCCAAATTGTACAGGGAGTGGCTCTGACTCCCGGCCACGTAGTTTTACCCGGGCCCGCTCACCATCATGAAGGTCCTTAATGATCGTGAGCAGAGGGTCAGGAACTCCAAAAGCACGAAGAACGACCCAGAGCCCAGGCCTACTGATGGTATCATAGGCCTTGACCAGGTCAATAAAGCAGAGATGTAGGCCTTGTTGGAATTCCCTACACCTCTGCTGTGTGTGTGTCAGTGTGTGACACACACATTGACACACACACAGTGACACACACAGTAACACACAGTGACACACACACACACTGACACACACACAGTGATACACACACACACTGACACACACACTGACACACACACTGACACACAGTGACACACACACAGTGACACACACACACAGTGACACACACAGTGACACACACACACAGTGACACACACACTGACACACACTGACACACACACACACAGTGACACACACACAGTGACACACACAGACACACACAGTGACACACACAGTGACACACACACAGTGGCACACACACTGACACACACACACACAGTGACACACACAGTGACATACACACAGTGACACACACAGTAACACACACAGTGACACACAGTGACACACACACACAGTGACACACACACAGTGACACACACACACAGTGACACACACACAGTGACACACACACACACACAGTGACATCTGCCCGCCCGGGGAGACAAAGGCGGCCCCATCTGCCGAGCGGCCCTCAGCGCCTGGGGGCCTTGCGGCCTCGGTTCCCATGGGAACGCAGCCTCCACTCGCCTAGAATCCTCTCCCTGCTATTATTATTACTGCTGCTGCTGCTATTACTGCTGCTGCTGTTGTTTTCACTACTGCTGCTATTACTGCTGCTGCTGTTGCTATTACTACTGCTGCTATTACTACTGCTGCTATTACTACTGCTGCTATTACTGCTGCTGCTGTTGCTATTACTGCTGCTGCTGTTGCTATTGCTGCTGCTGTTGCTATTACTGCTGCTGCTGTTGCTATTACTGCTGCTGCTGTTGCTATTGCTGCTGCTGTTGCTGCTGCTGCTGTTGCTATTACTGCTGCTGTTGCTATTACTGCTGCTGTTGCTATTGCTGCTGTTGCTATTACTGCTGCTGCTGTTGCTATTACTGCTGCTGTTGCTATTACTGCTGCTGCTGTTGCTATTACTGCTGCTGTTGCTATTGCTGCTGTTGCTGTTGCTATTACTGCTGCTGCTGTTGCTATTACTGCTGCTGTTGCTATTGCTGCTGTTGCTGCTGCTGTTGCTATTACTGCTGTTGCTATTACTGCTGCTGTTGCTATTACTGCTACTGCTGCTGTTGCTATTACTGCTGCTGCTGCTGTTGCTATTACTGCTGTTATTGCTATTACTGCTGTTATTGCTGTTGTTGTTACTGCTGCTGCTGTTGCTGCTGCAGCTACTATCGTTGCTGCTACTACTGCTGCTGTTACTGCTGTTGTTACTGCTGTTGTTGCTGCTACTGCTGTTGTTTCTACTATAGATGCTCCTGCTGTTGATCTGACGGCTACTGCTGTTTTCTGATGCTGTAGACGCTATGTACATGCACATCTCATTGTGTGGGTCTCTATGTGATGAGCCTGTGGGTTTCTGTGTGGTGAGTCTGTGGGTCTCTGTGTGATGAGTCTGTGGGTCTCTGTATGGTAAGTCTATGGGTCTCTGTGTGGTGAGTCTATGGGTCTCTGTGTGGTGAGTCTGTGGGTCTCTGTGTGGTGAGTCTGTGGGTCTCTGTGTGATGAGTCTGTGGGTCTCTGTGTGATGAGTCTGTGGGTCTCTGTGTGGTGAGTCTGTGGGTCTCTGTGTGGTGAGTCTATGGGTCTGTGTGTGATGAGTCAGTGGGTCTCTGTGTGGTGAGTCTGTGGGTCTCTGTGTGATGAGTCTGTGGGTCTCTGTGTGGTGAGTCTGTGGGTCTCTGTGTGGTGAGTCTGTGGGTCTCTGTGTGATGAGTCTGTGGGTCTCTGTGTGATGAGTCTGTGGGTCTCTGTGTGGTGAGTCTGTGGGTCTCTGTGTGATGAGTCTGTGGGTCTCTGTGTGGTGAGTCTATGGGTCTCTGTGTGATGAGTCTGTGGGTCTCTGTGTGATGAGTCTGTGGGTCTCTGTGTGATGAGTCTCTGGGTCTCTGTGTGATGAGTCTGTGGGTCTCTGTGTGATGAGTCTATGGGTCTCTGTGTGGTGAGTCTGTGGGTCTCTGTGTGATGAGTCTATGGGTCTCTGTGTGATGAGTCTATGGGTCTCTGTGTGATGAGTCTGTGGGTCTCTGTGTGATGAGTCTGTGGGTCTCTGTGTGGTGAGTCTGTGGGTCTCTGTGTGATGAGTCTATGGGTCTCTGTGTGATGAGTCTGTGGGTCTCTGTGTGGTGAGTCTGTGGGTCTCTGTGTGGTGAGTCTATGGGTCTGTGTGTGATGAGTCAGTGGGTCTCTGTGTGGTGAGTCTGTGGGTCTCTGTGTGATGAGTCTGTGGGTCTCTGTGTGGTGAGTCTATGGGTCTCTGTGTGATGAGTCTGTGGGTCTCTGTGTGATGAGTCTGTGGGTCTCTGTGTGATGAGTTTGTGGGTCTCTGTGTGGTGAGTCTGTGGGTCTCTGTGTGATGAGTCTGTGGGTCTCTGTGTGATGAGTCTATGGGTCTCTGTGTGGTGAGTCTGTGGGTCTCTGTGTGATGAGTCTATGGGTCTCTATGTGATGAGTCTGTGGGTCTGTGTGTGATGAGTCTGTGTGTCTCTGCGTGATGAGTCTGTGGGTCTCTGTGTGGTGAGTCTGTGGGTCTCTGTGTGATGAGTCTGTGGGTCTCTGTGTGATGAGTCTGTGGGTCTCTGTGTGATGAGTCTATGGGTCTCTGTGTGATGAGTCTGTGGGTCTGTGTGTGATGAGTCTGTGTGTCTCTGCGTGATGAGTCTGTGGGTCTCTGTGTGATGAGTCTATGGGTATGTGTGTGATGAGTCTGTGGGTCTCTGTGTGGTGAGTCTGTGGGTCTCTGTGTGATGAGTCTGTGGGTCTCTGTGTGATGAGTATATGGGTCTCTGTGTGATGAGTCTGTGGGTCTCTGTTTGATGAGTCTATGGGTCTCTGTGTGATGAGTCTATATGTCTGTGTGTGATGAGTCTGTGGGTCTCTGTGTGATGAGTCTGTGGGTCTCTGTGTGATTAGTCTGTGGGTCTCTGTGTGATGAGTCTGTGGGTATCTGTTTGATGAGTCTATGGGTCTCTGTGTGTGAGTCTATGGGTCTCTGTGTGATGAGTCTATGGGTCTCTGTGTGTGAGTCTATGGGTCTCTGTGTGATGATTCTATGAGTCTCTGTTTGATGAGTCTATGGGTCTCTGTGTGATGAGTCTGTGGGTCTCTGTTTGATGAGTCTATGGGTCTCTGTGTGATGAGTCTATGGGTCTCTGTGTGATGATTCTATGGGTCTCTGTTTGATGAGTCTGTGGGTCTGTGTGTGATGAGTCTGTGTGTCTCTGCGTGATGAGTCTGTGGGTCTCTGTGTGATGAGTCTATGGGTATGTGTGTGATGAGTCTGTGGGTCTCTGTGTGGTGAGTCTGTGGGTCTCTGTGTGATGAGTCTGTGGGTCTCTGTGTGATGAGTATATGGGTCTCTGTGTGATGAGTCTGTGGGTCTCTGTTTGATGAGTCTATGGGTCTCTGTGTGATGAGTCTATATGTCTGTGTGTGATGAGTCTGTGGGTCTCTGTGTGATGAGTCTGTGGGTCTCTGTGTGATTAGTCTGTGGGTCTCTGTGTGATGAGTCTGTGGGTATCTGTTTGATGAGTCTATGGGTCTCTGTGTGTGAGTCTATGGGTCTCTGTGTGATGATTCTATGAGTCTCTGTTTGATGAGTCTATGGGTCTCTGTGTGATGAGTCTGTGGGTCGCTGTTTGATGAGTCTATGGGTCTCTGTGTGATGAGTCTATGGGTCTCTGTGTGATGATTCTATGGGTCTCTGTTTGATGAGTCTATGGGTCTCTGTGTGATGAGTCTATGGGTCTCTGTGTGATGATTCTATGGGTCTCTGTTTGATGAGTCTATGGGTCTGTGTGTGATGAGTCTATATGTCTGTGTGTGATGAGTCTGTGGGTCTCTGTGTGGTGAGTCTGTGGGTCTCTGTGTGATGAGTCTGTGGGTCTCTGTGTGATGAGTCTGTGGGTCTCTGTGTGATGAGTCTGTGGGTATCTGTTTGATGAGTCTATGGGTCTCTGTGTGATGAGTCTATGGGTCTCTGTGTGATGATTCTATGGGTCTCTGTTTGATGAGTCTATGGGTCTCTGTGTGATGAGTCTATGGGTCTCTGTGTGATGATTCTATGGGTCTCTGTTTGATGATTCTATGGGTCTCTGTGTGATGAGTCTATGGGTCTCTGTGTGATGATTCTATGGGTCTCTGTTTGATGAGTCTATGGGTCTCTGTGTGATGAGTCTATGGGTCTCTGTGTGATGAGTCTATGGGTCTCTGTGTGATGATTCTATGGGTCTCTGTGTGATGAGTCTGTGGGTCTCTGTGTGATGAGTCTATGGGTCTCTGTGTGATGAGTCTATGGGTCTCTGTGTGATGAGTATGTGGGTCTCTGTGTGATGAGTCTGTGGGTCTCTGTGTGATGATACTACGGGTCTCTGTGTGATGAGTCTGTGGGTCTCTTTGTGATGAGTCTATGGGTCTCTGTGTGATGGGTCTGTGTGTCTCTGTGTGATGATACTACGGGTCTCTGTGTGATGAGTCTGTGGGTCTCTGTGTGATGAGTCTATGGGTCTCTGTGTGATGAGTCTATGGGTCTCTTCGTGAGTCTGGGTCTTTTTGTGATTAGTATATGGGTCTCTGTGTGATAAGTCTATGGGTCTGCGTGAATCAATGGGTCTCTGCGTGAGTCTATGGGTCTATTTGTGGTGCATGTATGGGCCTCTGTGGGATGAATCTATGGGTGTCTGTGTGATGAGTCTGTGGGTCTCTGTGTGATGAGTCTATGGGTCTCTGTGTGATGAGTCTATGGGTCTCTGTGTGATGAGTCTGTGGGTCTCTGTGTGATGAGTCTGTGGGTCTCTGTGTGGTGAGTCTGTGGGTCTCTGTGTGATGAGTCTATGGGTCTCTGTTTGATGAGTCTATGGGTCTCTGTGTGATGAGTCTATGGGTCTCTGTGTGATGATTCTATGGGTCTCTGTTTGATGAGTCTATGGGTCTGTGTGTGATGAGTCTATGGGTCTCTGTGTGATGATTCTATGGGTCTCTGTTTGATGAGTCTATGGGTCTGTGTGTGATGAGTCTATATGTCTGTGTGTGATAAGTCTGTGGGTCTCTGTGTGGTGAGTCTGTGGGTCTCTGTGTGATGAGTCTGTGGGTCTCTGTGTGATGAGTCTGTGGGTCTCTGTGTGATGAGTCTGTGGGTATCTGTTTGATGAGTCTATGGGTCTCTGTGTGATGAGTCTATGGGTCTCTGTGTGATGATTCTATGGGTCTCTGTTTGATGAGTCTATGGGTCTCTGTGTGATGAGTCTATGGGTCTCTGTGTGATGATTCTATGGGTCTCTGTTTGATGATTCTATGGGTCTCTGTGTGATGAGTCTATGGGTCTCTGTGTGATGATTCTATGGGTCTCTGTTTGATGAGTCTATGGGTCTCTGTGTGATGAGTCTATGGGTCTCTGTGTGATGAGTCTATGGGTCTCTGTGTGATGATTCTATGGGTCTCTGTGTGATGAGTCTGTGGGTCTCTGTGTGATGAGTCTATGGGTCTCTGTGTGATGAGTCTATGGGTCTCTGTGTGATGAGTATGTGGGTCTCTGTGTGATGAGTCTGTGGGTCTCTGTGTGATGATACTACGGGTCTCTGTGTGATGAGTCTGTGGGTCTCTTTGTGATGAGTCTATGGGTCTCTGTGTGATGGGTCTGTGTGTCTCTGTGTGATGATACTACGGGTCTCTGTGTGATGAGTCTGTGGGTCTCTGTGTGATGAGTCTATGGGTCTCTGTGTGATGAGTCTATGGGTCTCTTCGTGAGTCTGGGTCTTTTTGTGATTAGTATATGGGTCTCTGTGTGATAAGTCTATGGGTCTGCGTGAATCAATGGGTCTCTGCGTGAGTCTATGGGTCTATTTGTGGTGCATGTATGGGCCTCTGTGGGATGAATCTATGGGTGTCTGTGTGATGAGTCTGTGGGTCTCTGTGTGATGAGTCTATGGGTCTCTGTGTGATGAGTCTATGGGTCTCTGTGTGATGAGTCTGTGGGTCTCTGTGTGATGAGTCTGTGGGTCTCTGTGTGGTGAGTCTGTGGGTCTCTGTGTGATGAGTCTATGGGTCTCTGTGTGATGAGTCTGTGGGTCTCTGTGTGGTGAGTCTGTGGGTCTCTGTGTGGTGAGTCTATGGGTCTGTGTGTGATGAGTCAGTGGGTCTCTGTGTGGTGAGTCTGTGGGTCTCTGTGTGATGAGTCTGTGGGTCTCTGTGTGGTGAGTCTATGGGTCTCTGTGTGATGAGTCTGTGGGTCTCTGTGTGATGAGTCTGTGGGTCTCTGTGTGATGAGTTTGTGGGTCTCTGTGTGGTGAGTCTGTGGGTCTCTGTGTGATGAGTCTGTGGGTTTCTGTGTGATGAGTCTATGGGTCTCTGTGTGGTGAGTCTGTGGGTCTCTGTGTGATGAGTCTATGGGTCTCTATGTGATGAGTCTGTGGGTCTGTGTGTGATGAGTCTGTGTGTCTCTGCGTGATGAGTCTGTGGGTCTCTGTGTGGTGAGTCTGTGGGTCTCTGTGTGATGAGTCTGTGGGTCTCTGTGTGATGAGTCTGTGGGTCTCTGTGTGATGAGTCTATGGGTCTCTCTGTGATGAGTCTGTGGGTCTGTGTGTGATGAGTCTGTGTGTCTCTGCGTGATGAGTCTGTGGGTCTCTGTGTGATGAGTCTATGGGTATGTGTGTGATGAGTCTGTGGGTCTCTGTGTGGTGAGTCTGTGGGTCTCTGTGTGATGAGTCTGTGGGTCTCTGTGTGATGAGTATATGGGTCTCTGTGTGATGAGTCTGTGGGTCTCTGTTTGATGAGTCTATGGGTCTCTGTGTGATGAGTCTATATGTCTGTGTGTGATGAGTCTGTGGGTCTCTGTGTGATGAGTCTGTGGGTCTCTGTGTGATTAGTCTGTGGGTCTCTGTGTGATGAGTCTGTGGGTATCTGTTTGATGAGTCTATGGGTCTCTGTGTGTGAGTCTATGGGTCTCCGTGTGATGAGTCTATGGGTCTCTGTGTGTGAGTCTATGGGTCTCTGTGTGATGATTCTATGAGTCTCTGTTTGATGAGTCTATGGGTCTCTGTGTGATGAGTCTGTGGGTCTCTGTTTGATGAGTCTATGGGTTTCTGTGTGATGAGTCTATGGGTCTCTGTGTGATGATTCTATGGGTCTCTGTTTGATGAGTCTGTGGGTCTGTGTGTGATGAGTCTGTGTGTCTCTGCGTGATGAGTCTGTGGGTCTCTGTGTGATGAGTCTATGGGTATGTGTGTGATGAGTCTGTGGGTCTCTGTGTGGTGAGTCTGTGGGTCTCTGTGTGATGAGTCTGTGGGTCTCTGTGTGATGAGTATATGGGTCTCTGTGTGATGAGTCTGTGGGTCTCTGTTTGATGAGTCTATGGGTCTCTGTGTGATGAGTCTATATGTCTGTGTGTGATGAGTCTGTGGGTCTCTGTGTGATGAGTCTGTGGGTCTCTGTGTGATTAGTCTGTGGGTCTCTGTGTGATGAGTCTGTGGGTATCTGTTTGATGAGTCTATGGGTCTCTGTGTGTGAGTCTATGGGTCTCTGTGTGATGATTCTATGAGTCTCTGTTTGATGAGTCTATGGGTCTCTGTGTGATGAGTCTGTGGGTCTCTGTTTGATGAGTCTATGGGTCTCTGTGTGATGAGTCTATGGGTCTCTGTGTGATGATTCTATGGGTCTCTGTTTGATGAGTCTATGGGTCTCTGTGTGATGAGTCTATGGGTCTCTGTGTGATGATTCTATGGGTCTCTGTTTGATGAGTCTATGGGTCTGTGTGTGATGAGTCTATATGTCTGTGTGTGATGAGTCTGTGGGTCTCTGTGTGGTGAGTCTGTGGGTTTCTGTGTGATGAGTCTGTGGGTCTCTGTGTGATGAGTCTGTGGGTCTCTGTGTGATGAGTCTGTGGGTATCTGTTTGATGAGTCTATGGGTCTCTGTGTGATGAGTCTATGGGTCTCTGTGTGATGATTCTATGGGTCTCTGTTTGATGAGTCTATGGGTCTCTGTGTGATGAGTCTATGGGTCTCTGTGTGATGATTCTATGGGTCTCTGTTTGATGATTCTATGGGTCTCTGTGTGATGAGTCTATGGGTCTCTGTGTGATGATTCTATGGGTCTCTGTTTGATGAGTCTATGGGTCTCTGTGTGATGAGTCTATGGGTCTCTGTGTGATGAGTCTATGGGTCTCTGTGTGATGATTCTATGGGTCTCTGTGTGATGAGTCTGTGGGTCTCTGTGTGATTAGTCTGTGGGTCTCTGTGTGATGAGTCTGTGGGTATCTGTTTGATGAGTCTATGGGTCTCTGTGTGTGAGTCTATGGGTCTCTGTGTGATGATTCTATGAGTCTCTGTTTGATGAGTCTATGGGTCTCTGTGTGATGAGTCTGTGGGTCTCTGTTTGATGAGTCTATGGGTCTCTGTGTGATGAGTCTATGTGTCTCTGTGTGATGATTCTATGGGTCTCTGTTTGATGAGTCTATGGGTCTCTGTGTGATGAGTCTATGGGTCTCTGTGTGATGATTCTATGGGTCTCTGTTTGATGAGTCTATGGGTCTGTGTGTGATGAGTCTATGTCTGTGTGTGATGAGTCTGTGGGTCTCTGTGTGGTGAGTCTGTGGGTCTCTGTGTGATGAGTCTGTGGGTCTCTGTGTGATGAGTCTGTGGGTCTCTGTGTGATGAGTCTGTGGGTATCTGTTTGATGAGTCTATGGGTCTCTGTGTGATGAGTCTATGGGTCTCTGTGTGATGATTCTATGGGTCTCTGTTTGATGAGTCTATGGGTCTCTGTGTGATGAGTCTATGGGTCTCTGTGTGATGATTCTATGGGTCTCTGTTTGATGATTCTATGGGTCTCTGTGTGATGAGTCTATGGGTCTCTGTGTGATGATTCTATGGGTCTCTGTTTGATGAGTCTATGGGTCTCTGTGTGATGAGTCTATGGGTCTCTGTGTGATGAGTCTATGGGTCTCTGTGTGATGATTCTATGGGTCTCTGTGTGATGAGTCTGTGGGTCTCTGTGTGATGAGTCTATGGGTCTCTGTGTGATGAGTCTATGGGTCTCTGTGTGATGAGTATGTGGGTCTCTGTGTGATGAGTCTGTGGGTCTCTGTGTGATGATACTACGGGTCTCTGTGTGATGAGTCTGTGGGTCTCTTTGTGATGAGTCTATGGGTCTCTGTGTGATGGGTCTGTGTGTCTCTGTGTGATGATACTACGGGTCTCTGTGTGATGAGTCTGTGGGTCTCTGTGTGATGAGTCTATGGGTCTCTGTGTGATGAGTCTATGGGTCTCTTCGTGAGTCTGGGTCATTTTGTGATTAGTATATGGGTCTCTGTGTGATAAGTCTATGGGTCTGCGTGAATCAATGGGTCTCTGCGTGAGTCTATGGGTCTATTTGTGGTGCATGTATGGGCCTCTGTGGGATGAATCTATGGGTGTCTGTGTGAGTCTATGGGTCTCTGCGTTAGTCTATAGGTCTATTTGTGGTGCGTGTATGGGCCTCTGCGGGACGAATCTATGGGTGTCTGTGTGAGTGTTGGTCTCTGTGAGGGTCTACGGGCGCTCTGGGTGAGCCAATGGGTGCCTGTGAGCCTTATGGGTCTCTGCCGATCAGGTTAAAACTGCCCTCTCGATGGGCTATCTCGAACCCTGCTCTCTCGTGGCGTGAGCAATGGGCTTCAGGTGTCAGCCTCTCCCGATGCCAGCCCTGGTTCTAAAAGTGCGAATGAGCGTAGGGGCGACTTGTACGGGTGAGGGTGGAGGTAAGCCGTATCGTCCCGGTCACACACCGCCCTGCACTGCAAACCCGGCCCACCCGGGTTTCGATTCCCTCTCGGTGCCTGCAACAACCGGCGGGGATTATTAGCACCGGTCCTGGGTCTCGCTTGTTTCAGTTTCTTTTGGTATAGCCCTGTGAGCCATCCGGCTCTTGAATCGGAGTGCAACCACAACAAACAAAAAAAACAAAAACACGAACAAGAAAAACGTCTTCAAGTGACTACGTGTGGTGACTTTGTGCAAACAGAAAATCCATGGGAAAAAAAAAACCAGCAAAAATATTCCTGAAAAAAGCATTGTACACCAACGCTGTGTGCAAAAAAATCCCAGTGGGATGCAAGATTAGATTAAGGCCATCAGTCTAACTCCGTACTACAACAAAACAAACATGTCCAAACCAAAAAACTTTTTCCAAATCACCAAAAAATAAAGCCGTAATTGCAACGTAACAGTGATCACAAGGACTGTGACCGAATTTTTTTTACAATAAACTACATAAATAATAACATGCAACACCAAACCCTAGAGCCACAGCTGGCTGCATGAGTCACTCCGCAACAACAGGAGCATCGGTCCGAGTATCAAATCTTTCAATGCACCTTCAAGATCGGCACGCTAAATCAAAATACAGATCATACTTTGCAGCGGTCATCCGGAGCGACGAAACATTTTATTTCATTTGAAGGTGGACTCGGCCTCGAAAGAGCACCTGGCGCGGCGTGTAAACATTGTCACGAGGGAGACAAAGGCGGCCGGGCGTGGTGTTGGGCCACCCAACTCGTTTTGACCTTCGTAGGCGCTACTCGTTACCAGCACTCGTCCCAACGGTGCGTTAAGGCTGCGCTCGATAAGCCAACTGATTTCCTTAGAGCTACCTTTTTTTGAGTGCTTGGCTTGTCGTCTGTATCCCGCACCTCGGATCAGCACGGTTGGCTACGTAGGGTTACGAAAGAAGTTCAACATCGATGCGCTGCATGGGACACTGCAATACACACCACTGGACGCTGCACTTACGCACCACGTTACAATGCACACTGCACTACACACTTCGATGAGCTATCATTTGTGGAAGCCGGGGCACGACTGAACAAGAGCGGCATAGCTCAGTTGGGGCCTTGCCTGGTAAAATATAAAGTATTTTAATAGTCGAGTGAGTGTGAGTGGGGTTTCTATCCTCTCCTCCCCTTGTTCTCCAATCGGTTCCCTTTAGGTTCCGTGGTTTTCCCTCCCGTAGCCACACTCTGAACTCAAACCTCAACTATTATAATGTTACCAGGTAAGGCCCCCACTGAGATATTTTTTTCATAAGCGGCCTGGCCACCACGAATGATAGCTCGATGCAGTGGCTTGGCACGTGCACTCTGAACTCAAACCTCAACTATTATAATGTTACCAGGTAAGGCCCCCACTGAGATATTTTTTTCATAAGCGACCTGGCCACCACGAATGATAGCTCGATACAGTGGCTTGGCACGTGGAAATCTATAGCGGGACAAAACACTCCACGCCACCACGGGCAGAGAGACACAACTCCCAATATACAGCAGGGGTCGGGATCAATCCCACGACCTCCTATACACTAGGCGAGGGAGATAACACCTCCTAGCCACCATGGTGATGATGATAAGAGACAACGCAAGCTCCAAATATACAGCAGGGGTCGGGATCAATCCCACGACCTCCTGTATACCAGGCAAGGTAGTTAACAAGCGGCGGTGGTAATGGCCGCCTAGCTGTAGCGTCGTGATCGTCGCCATCGCACGAGGCATTGAGATGCTGCCGGATGCTTCTAGATGGCTACCCCCACCCTCAGTCTTTATCCGTGCCTGAGTACCCATCTCACGTTGCTATCGCTGGCCGTGCTTTACCCCTCCCGTAGTATATGTTACGAGCTTTACTGCCCGGCTTCGCCCGCGACTTGGATTCTTGTCTTGGATTAATACACGGCCTACGCGTAGGGTGGGTTGGGGGGGGTGGGGGATGCGTGACGTCAGCAGGCACACTGCGTGACGCTGCCGCGTGCTGGTGACATCACCGATGTGACGTCACCGCTCACTTGCCGTGCAAAATATATCCATTATTGCACCCCGCCCCCAAAATACAACAGCAGCAGCAGCAGCAGCAGTTATACTTTTTTTGCATTGTGTACAGTCTGGAAGCTGCCCACATGCCAAATTTCAAGTTTGTTGCATGTCGGGAAGTACGCTAAACATTTTGGACAGACACGTTCACAGATTTCCCTTTTTATATACGTAGATTTATTGTAGCGCGATTCTTCCATTAACGTGGTGTTCTTCAGGAACGCAGCCGCCGCTACTACTACCGCTTTGTTCCAGGAGAATGGGACTGTACTCGACTGCGATTAAGCAGCAGCAGCAGCAGCGACATCACTCAACACGACCGTGACACAATTGGCAGGACCCTCCTGTGTAAATTGGGGGTGCCACGGTCGGTAGGAGATGTTAACCATCTCGCTTGGCATACAGGAGGTCACGGGTTTGATCCTGAGCCTAACTATGCCTTTATTTAAAGCTTTCGTGACTGCAGTGATTCATAGTCTTGGTTCATTCGGTAAAGTCACCACGTAGAAAGGGGAAACAATAAAAGAATAAAATATATATACAAAACAATAAAATTCTCACGACGTCTCGACTGCAACAACACAAGCAAGTCGTCATCAGGTGTGAAAACCAACGGCAAGAAACATTTGAAAGAAGTGGCGGTTTGTATTTATTTATGTTTAAACGCTAGCACCACGGATAGCGATTGTTTAGATCAGGGGTCACCAAACTACGGCCCGTGGGCCGGATGCGTCAGTCCATCAGGCCCGCCGACGGTACTTGAATTTGGTTGATAAAACCTTATTGAACACGAGACGTTGTGATGCAATTTAAATTTAAATATGTTTAGAATACTAGGAGATGTTCACGCGTGCGGAGACCTCCTGACTGCTATGTTCCTTAAATTTACTATTTTAAATTTTAAATGATTGCATCTAGATTTTCTCGTTTATTGTAACGTTTGCTTATTTCGCACCATCCCAAGTACTTCCCCGGCTCGTGGTAGCTCCGCCTACGCTCTGACGTTACCGTGGTTTCCATGGCAACGTCATGGCAACACGTCGCCATGGTTTCCATGGCAACACACACAAACACGCATCTTTCCCGCCCCCAGATTTTCCAGCTGTCAACACAGGTCCGACGCTCCAGAAATATTTATTTATTATGAACTATGAACTATTATGCGGGCCGCGCTCGTCATTCTTTCAGTTATCCGGCCCACTGTGAAAAAAGTTTGGTGGTCCCTGGTGTAGTGTATAGTAGTGTAGTGTATAGTGTAGTGTATAGTAGTATAGTGTATAGTAGTGTAGTGTATAGTAGTGCAGTGTATAGTAGTGCAGTGTATAGTAGTGTAGTGTATAGTAGTGTAGTGTATTGTGTAGTGTAGTGTATAGTAATGTATAGTAGTGTGTAGTGTAGAGTAGTGTAGTGTAGAATTTAGTGTAGTAGTGTATATTCTAGTGTATAGTAGTGTATAGTGTAGTGTATAGCAGTCTAGTATCGTGGTGTATAATGTCGTGTATAGTAGTGTATAGTGTAGTTGTGTATAGTAGTTTATAGTAATGTAGAGCTCGAGTATGTTGCCAGGGAAAGGGAGGTCTGGACCGCCACTACTCAACACACTGCCACCACGACCCTCACCAGGACAAGCGGATTGAGTAACAAATTCAGAATGAACGATATTTTAACCAATCGTTAATTTTGTTGAGGTATCCCCAACGGGTTAAGTAGTGACTTGCAAGCGGATTCAACAAAACGTCCGACGGATGCACTCCAGTTTACCACGTGGGCTTTGGCGACCGATATTATCCACGATAAAAAGGTTTTTGGGTTAAGTCGCGTTATTTATAAATGTGTCGTAACCCTCCACCACCCGACACGGCCAAGCAGTAAAAAAAACGCGTCACGTTTGCAAAGGACAAAACAGTTCACTGCTTTAGCCCGCCGGTGTGTTGAAGAGTGAATCAACAACATTGAAGGTGCACTCCACCATGCCTTGCGTCGTTTGTCCGCGCCGCTTACGAACGATGAGGTGGTTATTTCGACGTCGTTAACGCTCGCGAGTGAAGTTGCCTCTTCCCCGCCCCCCCCGTCTCTCTCTCTCTCTGTCTGCCCCCCCACCCTTCACAATGTTATCCTCCCCTGACCCCCCCACCACCACCCACCCACCAGCTGACGCCCCCCTAGGATGTCCGGTTATGTTGAGGTCCAGGACAAAGCGCCAACCCCTCCGGTCAGAATGAACTCGGCGTTGCTCAACTCGGCGTCGGTGGGGTGCAGCGGCGGGCCCCGGGAGCGCGAGGCCGGCTCGGCAAAGCCCCTGCCCTCCGCGCCGGAGGAGAAGAACCGCAAGGCCAGGCTCATGTCCATTTTCCAGGACAAGAGTGAGGAGCGCCGCTTCCTTGTGACGTCACTTCCTGTGACGCCGCTTCCCGTGACGCAGCTTCTGACACTTCCTGTGACGTCACTTCCTGTGTCGCCGCTTCCTCTGACGCCACTTCTGACACTTCCTGTGACGTCACTTCCCGTGACGCCGCTTCCCGTGACGCCGCTTCCTGTGACGCCGCTTCCTGTGACGCAGCTTCTGACACTTCCTGTGACGTCACTTCCTGTGACGCCGCTTCCTGTGACGCCGCTTCCTGTGACGCAGCTTCTGACACTTCTTGTGACGTCACTTCCTGTGATGCCGCTTCTGACACTTCCTGTGACATCGCTTCCTGTGACGCCGCTTCTGACACTTCTTGTGACGTCACTTCCTGTGACACCGCTTCCTGTGACGCCACATCTGACACTTCCTGTGCTGACACTTCCTGTGACGCCACTTCCTGCGATGCCGCTTCTGGCACTTCCTGTGACGTCACTTCCTGTGATGCCACTTCCTGTGACGGCTCCTCTGGCACTTCCTGTGACGTCACTTCCTGTGACGCCACTTCCTCTGACGCCGCTTCTGACACTTCCTGTGACGTCACTTCCCGCGACGCCGCTTCCTGTGATGCCACTTCTGATACTTCCTGTGACGTCACTTTCCGTGATGTCACTTCCTGTGATGCCGCTTCTGACACTTCCTGTGACGTCACTTCCCGTGACGCCACTTCCTGCGATGCCGCTTCTGACACTTCCTGTGACGTCACTTCCTGTGATGCCGCTTCTGACACTTCCTGTGACGTCGCTTCCTGTGACGCCGCTTCTTTTGACGCCGCTTCTGACACTTCCTGTGACGTCACTTGCTGTGACGCCACTTCTGACACTTCCTGTGACGTCACTTCCCATGATGCTGCTTTCCATGACGCCACTTCCTGTGACGTCACTTCCTGTGACGTCACTTCTACCACTTTTAAATCATCGTCCAGATTGACAAACTCATCTCTTTACAACTGCTGTTTGTTGTTGTGTTTAGTTTGTTGTCCTTCCCCGCCGCACCTCCGTTGACTGCGTATGGTGTGAATAGAAGTTCAACACACACGTACAGAACCACCATCATCATCAGAACCATCATCATTACCATAATCACACATATCA
>NC_133736.1:5437365-5464865 GCF_048934315.1 Petromyzon marinus | reverse complement strand
CTCCCCCCTTCACCCCCACTGCTCCCCCCCCTTCACCCCCACTGCTCCCCCCCCTTCACCCCCACTGCTCCCCCCTTCACCCCCACTGCTCCCCCCCTTCACCCCCACTGCCCCCCCCCCTTCACCCCCACTGCTCCCCCCTTCACCCCCACTGCTCCCCCCTTCACCCCCACTGCTCCCCCCTTCACCCCCACTGCTCCCTCCCCTTCACCCCCACTGCTCCCCCCCCTTCACCCCCACTGCTCCCCCCCCTTCACCCCCACTGCTCCCCCCCCTTCACCCCCACTGCTCCCCCCCCTTCACCCCCACTGCTCCCCCCCCCTTCACCCCCACTGCTCCCCCCTTCACCCCCACTGCTCCCCCCTTCACCCCCACTGCTCCCCCCTTCACCCCCACTGCTCCCTCCCCTTCACCCCCACTGCTCCCCCCCCTTCACCCCCACTGCTCCCCCCCCTTCACCCCCACTGCTCCCCCCCCTTCACCCCCACTGCTCCCCCCTTCACTCCCACTGCTCCCTCTTCTTCACCCCCACTGCTCCCCCCCCTTCACCCCCACTGCTCCCCCCTTCACCCCCACTGCTCCCCCCCCTTCACCCCCACTGCTCCCTCCCCTTCACCCCCACTGCTCCCCCCCTTCACCCCCACTGCTCCCCCCTTCACCCCCACTGCTCCCTCCCCTTCACCCCCACTGCTCCCTCCCCTTCACCCCCACTGCTCCCTCCCCTTCACCCCCACTGCTCCCCCCCCTTCACCCCCACTGCTCCCTCCCCTTCACCCCCACTGCTCCCCCCCCTTCACCCCCACTGCTCCCCCCCCTTCACCCCCACTGCTCCCCCCCTTCACCCCCACTGCTCCCCCCCCTTCACCCCCACTGCTCCCCCCCCTTCACCCCCACTGCTCCCCCCCCCTTCACCCCCACTGCTCCCCCCTTCACCCCCACTGCTCCCCCCTTCACCCCCACTGCTCCCCCCTTCACCCCCACTGCTCCCTCCCCTTCACCCCCACTGCTCCCCCCCCTTCACCCCCACTGCTCCCCCCCCTTCACCCCCACTGCTCCCCCCCCCTTCACCCCCACTGCTCCCCCCTTCACTCCCACTGCTCCCTCTTCTTCACCCCCACTGCTCCCCCCCCTTCACCCCCACTGCTCCCCCCTTCACCCCCACTGCTCCCCCCCCTTCACCCCCACTGCTCCCTCCCCTTCACCCCCACTGCTCCCCCCCTTCACCCCCACTGCTCCCCCCTTCACCCCCACTGCTCCCTCCTTCACCCCCACTGCTCCCCCCCCTTCCCCCCCACTGCTCCCCCCTTCCCCCCCACTGCTCCCCCCTTCACCCCCACTGCTCCCCCCTTCACCCCCACTGCTCCCTCCCCTTCACCCCCACTGCTCCCCCCCCTTCACCCCCACTGCTCCCCCCTTCACCCCCACTGCTCCCCCCTTCACCCCCACTGCTCCCCCCCCTTCACCCCCACTGCTCCCTCCCCTTCACCCCCACTGCTCCCCCCCCTTCACCCCCACTGCTCCCCCCTTCACCCCCACTGCTCCCCCCCCTTCACCCCCACTGCTCCCCCCTTCACCCCCACTGCTCCCCCCCTTCACCCCCACTGCCCCCCCCCCTTCACCCCCACTGCTCCCCCCTTCACCCCCACTGCTCCCCCCCCTTCACCCCCACTGCTCCCTCCCCTTCACCCCCACTGCTCCCCCCCCTTCACCCCCACTGCTCCCCCCTTCACCCCCACTGCTCCCTCCCCTTCACCCCCACTGCTCCCTCCCCTTCACCCCCACTGCTCCCTCCCCTTCACCCCCACTGCTCCCCCCCTTCACCCCCACTGCCCCCCCCCCTTCACCCCCACTGCTCCCCCCTTCACCCCCACTGCTCCCCCCCCTTCACCCCCACTGCTCCCTCCCCTTCACCCCCACTGCTCCCCCCCCTTCACCCCCACTGCTCCCCCCTTCACCCCCACTGCTCCCTCCCCTTCACCCCCACTGCTCCCTCCCCTTCACCCCCACTGCTCCCTCCCCTTCACCCCCACTGCTCCCCCCTTCACCCCCACTGCTCCCCCCTTCACCCCCACTGCTCCCTCCCCTTCACCCCCACTGCTCCCTCCCCTTCACCCCCACTGCTCCCTCCCCTTCACCCCCACTGCTCCCCCCCCCTTCACCCCCACTGCTCCCCCCCCCTTCACCCCCACTGCTCCCCCCTTCACTCCCACTGCTCCCTCCCCTTCACCCCCACTGCTCCCCCCCCTTCACCCCCACTGCTCCCCCCCCTTCACCCCCACTGCTCCCCCCTTCACCCCCACTGCTCCCCCCCCTTCACCCCCACTGCTCCCCCCCCCTTCACCCCCACTGCTCCCCCCTTCACCCCCACTGCTCCCCCCTTCACCCCCACTGCTCCCCCCTTCACCCCCACTGCTCCCTCCCCTTCACCCCCACTGCTCCCCCCCCTTCACCCCCACTGCTCCCCCCCCTTCACCCCCACTGCTCCCTCCCCTTCACCCCCACTGCTCCCCCCCCTTCACCCCCACTGCTCCCCCCTTCACCCCCACTGCTCCCTCCTTCACCCCCACTGCTCCCCCCCCTTCCCCCCCACTGCTCCCCCCTTCCCCCCCACTGCTCCCCCCTTCACCCCCACTGCTCCCCCCTTCACCCCCACTGCTCCCTCCCCTTCACCCCCACTGCTCCCCCCCCTTCACCCCCACTGCTTCCCCCCCTTCACCCCCACTGCTCCCCCCTTCACCCCCACTGCTCCCCCCTTCACCCCCACTGCTCCCCCCCCTTCACCCCCACTGCTCCCTCCCCTTCACCCCCACTGCTCCCCCCCCTTCACTCCCACTGCTCCCCCCTTCACCCCCACTGCTCCCCCCCTTCACCCCCACTGCTCCCCCCCTTCACCCCCACTGCTCCCCCCCATTCACCCCCACTGCTCCCTCCCCTTCACCCCCACTGCTCCCCCCCTTCACCCCCACTGCTCCCCCCCATTCACCCCCACTGCTCCCTCCCCTTCACCCCCACTGCTCCCCCCTTCACCCCCACTGCTCCCTCCCCTTCACCCCCACTGCTCCCCCCCCTTCACCCCCACTGCTCCCCCCTTCACCCCCACTGCTCCCCCCTTCACCCCCACTGCTCCCCCCCCTTCACCCCCACTGCTCCCCCCTTCACCCCCACTGCTCCTCCCTTCACCCCCACTGCTCCCCCCCCTTCACCCCCACTGCTCCCCCCTTCACCCCCACTGCTCCCCCCTTCACCCCCACTGCTCCCCCCCCTTCACCCCCACTGCTCCCCCCTTCACCCCCACTGCTCCCCCCTTCACCCCCACTGCTCCCCCCCCTTCACCCCCACTGCTCCCTCCCCTTCACCCCCACTGCTCCCCCCTTCACCCCCACTGCTCCCTCCCCTTCACCCCCACTGCTCCCCCCCCTTCACCCCCCCGCCTCCCCTCTCCTCCCCTCCCACTCCTCCCCGTGCTCCCCCCTTGCCCCCCCCCCCCCGTGCTCCCCCCCCCTCCCCACCCCCCGGTGCTAACGTGTGCCGGCGTGGCAGGGCATGCCGAGCCAGTGGGCGCGGCTGCTGCAGATCTCCAACATCAGCGTGTCGGAGCAGAAGCGCAACCCTCAGGCCGTGCTGGACGTGCTCAAGTTCTACGACTCCAAGGAGAGCGTCCACCAGAAGTACATGAGCTTCTCCTCGCTGCCCGGTACGCCCCGCAAGCCCACGTCGCTCACTCGCTCGCTCGCTCAGTCGCTCGGTCACCCGGAGCAATGGTGGTCATCATTATGGTGTTGATGGTTACGATGAGGGTGGAGGTTCTGGTGATGATGATGATGGCGATGATGATGATGATGATGACGATGACGATGATCACCGCAAGCACATCGCTCACTCGCTCGCTCGCTCGGTCACCCGGAGCAATGGTGGTCATCATTATGGTGTTGATGGTTACGATGAGGGTGGAGGTTCTGATGATGATGATGATGATGGCGATGACGATGGTGGCAATAATGATGACGATGACGATGATCACCGCAACCACGTCGCTCGCTCACTCACTCACTCGCTCGCTCGCTCGGTCGCTCGGTCACCCGGAGCAATGGTGGTCATCATTATGGTGTTGATGGTTACGATGAGGGTGGAGGTTCTGGTGATGACGATGATGATGACGATGATGATCATCATGATGATGACGATGATGATGGTGATGACGATGGTGATGACGATGGTGACGATAATGATGACGATGATCACCGCAACCACGTCGCTCACTCGCTCGGTCACTCGCCCGGAGCAATGGTGGTCATCATTATGGTGTTGATGGTTACGATGAGGGTGGAGGTTCTGGTGATGATGATGATGATGATCATCATGATGATGACGATGATGATGGCGATGACGACGATGACGATGATCACCGCAAGCACGTCGCACGCTCGGACGGTCGGTCACCCGGACCAATGGTGGTTATGATTATGGTGTTGATGGTTTCGATGAGGGTGGAGGTGATGGCGATGATGATGGCGATGATGATGATGATGGCGATGATGATCATGGTGGTGTTGATGCTGGTGATGATGGTGGTGATGACGATGGCGATGGTGATGTTGATGATGATGATCATGACGGTGACGACGACAACGATGATGGCGATGATGATGATGGCGATGGTGATGATGACGATGGTGATCATGACGATGACGATCATGACGATGACGATGGCGATGATGATTGTGTTTCTGACGATGATAATGGCGATGATGATGACGATGGCGATGGTGATGGTGATGATGATGGTGATGATGATGATCATGACGTTGACGACGACGATGATGATGGCGATGATGATGATGGCGATGGTGATGATCATCATGATGATGACGATGATGACGATGATGACGATGATAATGGCGATGATGATTGTGGTTCTGACGATGATAATGGCGATGATGACGATGACGGTGGCGATCATGACGATGACGATCATGACGATGACGGCGACGATGGAGATTGTGGTTCTGACGATGATAATGGCGATGATGACGATGATGACTGTGGTTCTGACGATAATGGCGATGATGACGATGACGATGGCGATCATGACGATGATGATAACGATCATGACGATGACCACGACGATGGCGATCATGACGATGACGATGATGACGATGACGATGACGACGACGACGATGGCGATCATGACGATGACGATGATGACGATGACGACGACGATGATGGCGATCATGACGATGACCACGACGATCATGACGACGACGATGGCGATCATGACGATGACGACGACGATCACCCCCGTTGACGCTTAACAACGCCCAATGTGTGACGGCGCTGTTGACGCGCACCGCGCCTGGCACGCGCTCCCCCCCCCCCGTGGTTTTTGTTTTCTCGTTCGCAGAGAAGGCAGCCGAGTTGAGGACCCCCCACTCCAGCCTGGTGAGCCCCCCCCTCCACCACCACCCCCCAACAACCACCACCACCCCCACCACCACCACCCCCCACCACCACCACCACCACCATCACCACCACCACCACCCACCACCACCACCCCCACCACCACCACCACCCCCCCCCCACCACCACCCCCACCACCACCACCACCACCATCACCACCACCACCACCCACCACCACTACCCCCACCACCACCACCACCCCCCCCCCACCACCACCCCCACCACCACCACCACCCCCACCACCACCACCCCCCACCACCACCACCACCACCACCCCCACCACCACCCCCCCCCCACCACCACCCCCCCCACCACCCCCCCCACCACCACCCCCACCACCACCACCCACCACCACCACCACGTAGGGCCCATCGGTTCTCTGTCCACGCCACGATGGCGCCCGCCAATGCATTCGCACCGCGGGAGGAGCAATCTGATGAGCTGCGAAGCTCTTTGTCGTCACGGACGGCGCGGTGGGGGCGGTGCGGTGGGCACGCGGGGGTGAGGACGGCAACAGGCGGCCACAGACACAGCGGGGAGAGTGGCGCCGAGTACGGAGGGCAGACGGACGCGACACTGAGCCCACCAATTCGAGATTTGAAGCGTTCCGTGGCCGCGAGGATCCACGCCCTGTGGTTCTGTTCGGTAAAGTCACCTGGGCGGAGGAAATGTAAAACGACTAAACATTCTCACGACGTTTCGGCGAAAACACAAGCGGCCTTCATCGGGTGAAGGGGGACGAGAGGCCGTCTGGAGGGACAGCGCTGGAGTGAAACAGAGCCACGCTCAGGCCGCGACCCTTTAAGCTGTGTGAGAGGAAACAGAGCGCCTTGACAAAGGAATTAGCGTAAAAAATTCGCATTTAATTGGCGGACTTAGCATGATGAACGGTGTAGAGGGGGTGAACATGGGCAAGCCACTACCACCACCACCCCCCCCATCCGATCAGACAAAAACCCGCTAAAGTGTTAACTTATTTTTAAGTGTTCTTGGTTGTTTCGGTTAAAGTCACCGCCACGTTAGAAGGGGAAAACAATAAAATGATAAAAATACAAAACAATAAAATTATTATTCTTGGTTCTTTCGGTTAAAGTCACCGCCACGTTAGAAGGGGAAACAATAAAACAATAAAAATATAAAACAATAAAATTATTATTCTTGGTTCTTTCGGTTAAAGTCACCGCCACGTTAGAAAGGGAAACAATAACATAATAAAAATACAAAACAATACAATTATTGTAAAACAATAAAATTATTATTCTTGGTTCTTTCGGTTAAAGTCACCGCCACGTTAGAAGGGGAAACAATAAAATAATAAAAATATAAAACAATAAAATTATTGTAAAACAATAAAATTATTACTCTTGGTTCTTTCGGTTAAAGTCACCGCCACGTTAGAAGGGGAAACAATAAAATAATTAAAATATAAAACAATACAATTATTGTAAAACAATAAAATTATTATTCTTGGTTCTTTCGGTTAAAGTCACCACCACGTTAGAAGGGGAAACAATAAAATAATAAAAATATAAAACAATACAATTCTCGCGACGTTTCTTGCCGTGGTTTTCACACCCTGGCGATGATTGCTTCTTGCGTTTGCCGTCGAAACGTCGTGAGAATTGTATTGTTTTGTATTTTTTATTATTACTTTATTTCGATTTAAAGCTTTCATGACTGCAAGGATTCATCTTCTTTGGTTCTTTCGGTAAAGTCACCGCGTAAAATGAGAATAAAATAATAAATTGATAAAATAAAATAACACAATAATATTCTCACGACGTTTCGGCCACAACACAAGCGGCCTACATCAGGTGAAGGGACGAGACTGTCTGGAGGACAGCGCTGGAGTGAAAAAGCCACGCTCAGATCACGACCTTTAAGCTGTGTGAGAAGAAACAAAGCACCTTGACAAAGGAATTAGCATTGAATTTAGCAATGAAATGGCTGAGTGATTAGCTTGTGACTGGTCACAGAAATGGCTATTTTTTATTATTATTTTATTGTTTCCCCTTCTAACGTGGCGGTGACTTCGCCGAAAGAACCAAGAATAATAATTTTATTGTTTTACAATAATTTTATTGTTTTATATTTTTATTATTTTATTGTTTCCCCTTCTAACGTGGCGGTGACTTTAACCGAAAGAACCAAGAGTAATAATTTTATTGTTTTACAATAATTTTATTGTTTAATATTTTTATTATTTTATTGTTTCCCCTTCTAACGTGGCGGTGACTTTAACCGAAAGAACCAAGAATAATAATTTTATTGTTTTACAATAATTTTATTGATTTATATTTTTATTATTTTATTGTTTCCCCTTCTAACGTGGCGGTGACTTCGCCGAAAGAACCAAGAATATGAATCCCTGCAGTCACGAAAGCTTTAAATCGAAATTTCATTTCTAAGTGTTAGCATTCTTTAAAGTTCTTCAAACCGTAAACTATTCTTTATTTGAGCACGTCCAAGGCACCCCCTGAGAATGCTATCGCCTCTTCATCAGTAAGCGAGCATCCTGGCCGTCGCCAATGAAGGGGGTGGCGGAGAAATCCGATGAGCTGCGAAGCTCTTTGTCGTCACAGACGGTCCGGTAGGGGCGGTGCGGTGGGCACGCGGGGGGTAAGGACGTGACGAACGATACCAGCGCACGATAGGAGTGCAAAGTACAAGGGGAGGTAAACAGCTCGGCCAGGCATCAACGCAAATCCAATTCTAAACCATTCCCCCGTGATACCAGACGAAGCCCCGCTGAGTCATAAACTTTCAGAAGCCACCTGGCCACTGCAAATGACGGCTCAACAAAAGTGGCCTCCGTCATTTGGACATTCACAGCACCAACGTAGTCTAAATAACATGCGTACATGTGTGCATCTAGACCATCCCCATCCCATCAGACTTAGACGCCTGTGATAACAACAACAACAACAGCAACAACAAGAAAAACGCTTTGTGGCCCATCGGATTCCTCCAGTGCAAAAACACAAAAGAAATATTATCTTTCTACGAGTCTGTGTGGGTAGTAGCGTCAGGATAGCCAGTTACGAATGAGAGATAAAGTGATGAGAGATAACGTGGTGAGAGATCAAACTGGCATGTGTATTTATTGAAGGTAATTAACAGACAGAGCTTTCGTAGGCTGATATCGTTATCTGCCAAATTTGCTATTCACAAGCTTCCCCGGGCAAACGAATCCATCCTCGTCACGGATAACGGAGGATGCCGGAGTGGGGGGGTGGGGGATGGTTGTATAGCCAGGGCGAGCGAGTGAGCGGGCGGGCGAGCGAGCGGGCGGGTGAGTTGGTGAGAGAGCGAGCGGGCGGGCGAGAGAACAAGCGAGCGAGCGAGCGGGCGGGTGAGCGTGCGGGCCGGTGAGCTGGCGAGAGAGCGAGCGGGCGAGCGAGCGGGCGAGAGAGTGGGTAGGAGAACAAGCAAGCGGGCGGGCGAGCGGGCGAGAGAACGTGCGACCGGTTGAGCGGGTGAGAGAGCGGGCGACGGGGCGAGAGAGCGAGCGGGTGGGTGGGCGAGCAGGCGAGCGAGCGAGAGAACGTGCGACCGGTTGAGCGGGCGAGAGAGCGGGCGGGCGAGCAGGCGGGCGGGCGAGCAGGCGAGCGAGCGAGCGAGAGAGCGGGCGACCGGTTGGGCGGGCGAGTGAGCGGGCGAGTGTATGGGCGATTGAGTGGGTGCTGCTGCTACTACAACTGCTGCAACTGCTGCTGCTACAACTGCTGCTGCTGCTGCTGCCAACGCCGCAGCCGCAGTCGACGCTGCAGCAGAGCCGCAAGCGTGGGGTGGAGCCCCCGCCGGCGCCGCCCTGCTCCGAGGATGAAGACTCGGACGACGACGACGACGACGAGGAGGAGGAGGAGGACGAGGAGGAGGAGGACGACGAGGAGGAGGAGGAGGACGAGGATGACGACAGCCCGCCTCCGGCCATCGCTCCTCGGCCCGAGCACACGAAATCGGTGAGCGGGCGACCGCTGATTGCCACGAGATGTTGACGACCTCTCCCGGTACGCGGGAGGTCGTGGGTTCGACCCCGACCCCTGACGACGCCTGTATTTGCCGAGATGTTGACGACCTCGCCTGGCGTACAGGAGGTCGTGGGTTCGACCCCGACCCCTGACGTCGCCTGTGATTTGCCGAGATGTTGACGACCTCGCCTGGCGCACGAGAGGTCGTGGGTTCGACCCCCAACCCTGACGATGGCTCCCCAGTGGGGGGATTCCCCCTCACCGCCACCAACACCGTCAGTGACGATTCTCTGACCCGGTCCTGGGGCCTCCCCCTAGGTCGACTCAGCCTCAGATGAGTGCCCGGTGTAGCGGTGTAGCTTAGTAAACATCGTCACCCCTCGCTAACACCACTCGCCCCAAGGCGACACGGGGGGGGGAGGTCTTTGTCTCGACAGAGACCCTTGGGAATCATTTTACGTGAGCAAGCACTTGCAGGGGCTGCTCCTTTACCCTATGTTAACCGATTGGCGTGGGTGGCTACGTACGGTGTGAAATAAGTTCAACACGCACACACACACGGCACGGTTGGCTACGTACGGTGTGAAAGACGTTAAAGACACGTACACACAGCACGGTTGGCTACTTACGGTGTGAAAGAAGTTAAAGACACACACACACACAACACGGTTGGCTACTTACGGTGCGAAAGACGTTAAAGACACACACACATGGCGCGGTTGGCTACGTACTGTGTGAAAGACATTAAAGACACACACGGCACGGTTGGCTACTTACGGTGTGAAAGACGTTAAAGACATACACACACAGCACGGTTGGCTACTTACGGTGTGAAAGACGTTAAAGACACACACACACACAGCACGGTTGGCTACTTACGGTGTGAAAGACGTTAAAGACACTCGTACACACAACACGGTTGGCTACGTACGGTGTGAAAGAAGTTAAAGACACACAAAGAAGTTCAACACATAGCACGGCACGGTTGGCTACGTACGGCGCGAAAGAAGTTCGTCTCACACGTACACACAAGTTAAAGACACACACGTACACACACAGCGCGGTTGGCTACGTACGGCGCGAAAGAAGTCCCACACACACACACACACACGCGCGCGCGTGGTGTCAACGATCCATCAGGGTTCTTCTAGGGGCGCGCGTTCTTCATCGACAGCTTTCATGGTCTCGTCCGGGCACTCTCCCCGCAGTAGCTCAGCCTCGCCTGCACACAACGCCCGCCCGCCCACCTGACTCTGACCGCTCTTCCGTCATAGCGCAACGCCTAGCGGGGGCCGGGGGCCGGGGGGGGCGTCGTTCAGCGGCGACGGCGACGAATCCGCTCCCAGATCCGGCAGCCCTGAGCCCCGTCCCCGCCGCTCTCGGCTTCCTTTTATGCTCCCGGCGTGGCCTAGCTCCGGTCCCCAAGCCCCCCGGGGAGGTGCGAGCGGCGAGTCGGCACGCGTGGCCCCCCCCGCCTCGCTGCCTCAGCCGCGGGCGGTGTCGGTGTGAAGCCCGCAAGCCGACAACCCCCAGGAGCCAAAGTGACTGAAAGGAAAAGTAAAAACGAACGTCGCCTCCGAGAGCTTCTTGGGAAACGGGGGTGGGGGGGGGGGGGGAAGACCCAACGATGAACCCCTCCCCCCCCCCCCCCCCTCCACACCGGTCGCCGGTGCCGCCAAACATGTTGGGGGACCGCTGTGCCAGAGCAGCGGTCCGGGGGGGGGGCCTCCAGGCACGGCCCCCCGCGACCCTCGGCCCGGTTCCTCCGCCCTGCCCACCGCGCCCTCCTCGCCGGCGGGGCGCGCTCCACCGCGGTTGCGCTACCACGCCTTGCTCGTCCGTGTCCTTGTGCGCCAGATCTACACCCGCTCGGTGCTGGAGCCTGTAAGCCGGAGCCAGCAGCAGCAGCAGCAGCATCATCATCAGCATCATCATCAGCAGCAGCAGCAGCAGCAGCAGCCAGTCAACGCGGGGACGGCCCTCCCCGTCGCCGTGACAACCGCCGCCTCCGCCGGGACGGCCGCCCCCGCGCAGCCGAAGGAGGCGGTCTCCATGGCGATGACCCCGCCGACGGACAGCCCGACCCCGTCGCCCACGCCGACGTCGCCGAGGCCGTTCCCGTCGGCGGCGGCGGCGGCGGCGGCCGCCCCGGCGACGGCCGCCCCGGCGACGGTCGCCACGGCGACGGTCGCCACGGCGACGGTGGGGACCCCGAACGACAATCGCCAGCGGCGCAAGAACAAGATGACGGATGAGGAGATACTGGAGAAGCTGCGTGAGTAGCACACACACAGAGTAATAGTACTGGTACTACTAGTAATAGTACTGGTACTACTAGTAATAGTACTGGTACTACTAGTAATAGTACTGGTACTACAGGAACAAGATGACGGATGAGGAGATACTGGAGAAGCTGCGTGAGTAGCACACACACAGAGTAATAGTACTGGTACTACTAGTAATAGTACTGGTACTACTAGTAATAGTACTGGTACTACTAGTAATAGTACTGGTACTACAGGAACAAGATGACGGATGAGGAGATACTGGAGAAGCTGCGTGAGTAGCACACACACAGAGTAATAGTACTGGTACTACTAGTAATAGTACTGGTGCTACTAGTAATAGTACTGGTACTACTAGTAATAGTACTGGTACTACAGGAACAAGATGACGGATGAGGAGATACTGGAGAAGCTGCGTGAGTAGCACACACACAGAGTAATAGTACTGGTACTACTAGTAATAGTACTGGTACTACTAGTAATAGTACTGGTACTACTAGTAATAGTACTGGTACTACAGGAACAAGATGACGGATGAGGAGATACTGGAGAAGCTGCGTGAGTAGCACCCACACAGAGTAATAGTACTGGTACTACTAGTAATAGTACTGGTACTACTAGTAATAGTACTGGTACTACAGGAACAAGATGACGGATGAGGAGATACTGGAGAAACTGCGTGAGTAGCACACACACAGAGTAATAGTACTGGTACTACTAGTAATAGTACTGGTACTAGTAGTAATAGTACTGGTACTACTAGTAATAGTACTGGTACTACTAGTAATAGTACTGGTACTACAGGAACAAGATGACGGATGAGGAGATACTGGAGAAGCTGCGTGAGTAGCACACACACAGAGTAATAGTACTGGTACTACTAGTAATAGTACTGGTACTAGTAGTAATAGTACTGGTACTACAGGAACAAGATGACGGATGAGGAGATACTGGAGAAGCTGCGTGAGTAGCACCCACACAGAGTAATAGTACTGGTACTACTAGTAATAGTACTGGTACTACTAGTAATAGTACTGGTACTACAGGAACAAGATGACGGATGAGGAGATACTGGAGAAACTGCGTGAGTAGCACACACACAGAGTAATAGTACTGGTACTACTAGTAATAGTACTGGTACTAGTAGTAATAGTACTGGTACTACTAGTAATAGTACTGGTACTACTAGTAATAGTACTGGTACTACAGGAACAAGATGACGGATGAGGAGATACTGGAGAAGCTGCGTGAGTAGCACACACACAGAGTAATAGTACTGGTACTACTAGTAATAGTACTGGTACTAGTAGTAATAGTACTGGTACTACAGGAACAAGATGACGGATGAGGAGATACTGGAGAAGCTGCGTGAGTAGCACACACACAGAGTAATAGTACTGGTACTACTAGTAATAGTACTGGTACTAGTAGTAATAGTACTGGTACTACAGGAACAAGATGACGGATGAGGATATACTGGAGAAGCTGCGTGAGTAGCACACACACAGAGTAATAGTACTGGTACTACTAGTAATAGTACTTGTACTACTAGTAATAGTACTGGTACTAGTAGTAATAGTACTGGTACTAGTAGTAATAGTACTGGTACTACAGGAACAAGATGACGGATGAGGAGATACTGGAGAAGCTGCGTGAGTAGCACCCACACAGAGTAATAGTACTGGTACTACTAGTAATAGTACTGGTACTACTAGTAATAGTACTGGTACTACAGGAACAAGATGACGGATGAGGAGATACTGGAGAAACTGCGTGAGTAGCACACACACAGAGTAATAGTACTGGTACTACTAGTAATAGTACTGGTACTAGTAGTAATAGTACTGGTACTACTAGTAATAGTACTGGTACTACTAGTAATAGTACTGGTACTACAGGAACAAGATGACAGATGAGGAGATACTGGAGAAGCTGCGTGAGTAGCACACACACAGAGTAATAGTACTGGTACTACTAGTAATAGTACTGGTACTAGTAGTAATAGTACTGGTACTACAGGAACAAGATGACGGATGAGGAGATACTGGAGAAGCTGCGTGAGTAGCACACACACAGATTAATAGTACTGGTACTACTAGTAATAGTACTGGTACTAGTAGTAATAGTACTGGTACTACAGGAACAAGATGACGGATGAGGATATACTGGAGAAGCTGCGTGAGTAGCACACACACAGAGTAATAGTACTGGTACTACTAGTAATAGTACTTGTACTACTAGTAATAGTACTGGTACTAGTAGTAATAGTACTGGTACTAGTAGTAATAGTACTGGTACTACAGGAACAAGATGACGGATGAGGAGATACTGGAGAAGCTGCGTGAGTAGCACCCACACAGAGTAATAGTACTGGTACTACTAGTAATAGTACTGGTACTACTAGTAATAGTACTGGTACTACAGGAACAAGATGACGGATGAGGAGATACTGGAGAAACTGCGTGAGTAGCACACACACAGAGTAATAGTACTGGTACTACTAGTAATAGTACTGGTACTACTAGTAATAGTACTGGTACTACTAGTAATAGTACTGGTACTACAGGAACAAGATGACGGATGAGGAGATACTGGAGAAGCTGCGTGAGTAGCACACACACAGAGTAATAGTAATGGTACTACTAGTAATAGTACTGGTACTAGTAGTAATAGTACTGGTACTACAGGAACAAGATGACGGATGAGGAGATACTGGAGAAGCTGCGTGAGTAGCACACACACAGAGTAATAGTACTGGTACTACTAGTAATAGTACTGGTACTAGTAGTAATAGTACTGGTACTACAGGAACAAGATGACGGATGAGGATATACTGGAGAAGCTGCGTGAGTAGCACACACACAGAGTAATAGTACTGGTACTACTAGTAATAGTACTTGTACTACTAGTAATAGTACTGGTACTAGTAGTAATAGTACTGGTACTACAGGAACAAGATGACGGATGAGGAGATACTGGAGAAGCTGCGTGAGTAGCACACACACACAGAGTAATAGTACTGGTACTACTAGTAATAGTACTGGTACTAGTAGTAATAGTACTGGTACTACAGGAACAAGATGACGGATGAGGAGATACTGGAGAAGCTGCGTGAGTAGCACACACACAGAGTAATAGTACTGGTTCTACTAGTAATAGTACTGGTACTACTAGTAATAGTACTGGTACTAGTAGTAATAGTACTGGTACTACTAGTAATAGTACTGGTACTAGTAGTAATAGTACTGGTACTACAGGAACAAGATGACGGATGAGGAGATACTGGAGAAGCTGCGTGAGTAGCACACACACACAGAGTAATAGTACTGGTACTACTAGTAATAGTACTGGTACTACTAGTAATAGTACTGGTACTAGTAGTAATAGTACTGGTACTACTAGTAATAGTACTGGTACTAGTAGTAATAGTACTGGTACTACAGGGACAAGATGACGGATGAGGAGATACTGGAGAAGCTGCGTGAGTAGCACACACACAGAGTAATAGTACTGGTACTACTAGTAATAGTACTGGTACTACTAGTAATAGTACTGGTACTAGTAGTAATAGTACTGGTACTACAGGAACAAGATGACGGATGAGGATATACTGGAGAAGCTGCGTGAGTAGCACACACACAGTAATAGTACTGGTACTACTAGTAATAGTACTTGTACTACTAGTAATAGTACTGGTACTAGTAGTAATAGTACTGGTACTACAGGAACAAGATGACGGATGAGGAGATACTGGAGAAGCTGCGTGAGTAGCACACACACAGAGTACTAGGAGTGGTACTACTAGTAATAGTACTGGTACTAGTAGTAATAGTACTGGTACTACAGGAACAAGATGGCGGATGAGGAGATACTGGAGAAGCTGCGTGAGTAGCACACACACAGAGTAATAGTACTGGTACTACTAGTAATAGTACTGGTACTACTAGTAATAGTACTGGTACTAGTAGTAATAGTACTGGTACTAGTAGTAATAGTGCTGGTACTACTAGTAATAGTACTGGTACTACAGGAACAAGATGACGGATGAGGAGATACTGGAGAAGCTGCGTGAGTAGCACACACACAGAGTAATAGTACTGGTACTAATAGTACTGGTACTAGTAGTAATAGTACTGGTACTACAGGAACAAGATGACGGATGAGGAGATACTGGAGAAGCTGCGTGAGTAGCACACACACAGAGTAATAGTACTGGTACTACTAGTAATAGTACTTGTACTACTAGTAATAGTACTGGTACTAGTAGTAATAGTACTGGTACTACAGGAACAAGATGACGGATGAGGAGATACTGGAGAAGCTGCGTGAGTAGCACACACACAGAGTACTAGGAGTGGTACTACTAGTAATAGTACTGGTACTACTAGTAATAGTACTGGTACTACTAGTAATAGTACTGGTACTACAGGAACAAGATGACGGATGAGGAGATACTGGAGAAGCTGCGTGAGTAGCACACACACAGAGTACTAGGAGTGGGACTACTAGTAATAGTACTGGTACTACTAGTAATAGTACTGGTACTAGTAGTAATAGTACTGGTACTACAGGAACAAGATGACGGATGAGGAGATACTGGAGAAGCTGCGTGAGTAGCACACACACAGAGTACTAGGAGTGGTACTACTAGTAATAGTACTAGTACTACTAGTAATAGTACTGGTACTAGTAGTAATAGTACTGGTACTAGTAGTAATAGTACTGGTACTACAGGAACAAGATGACGGATGAGGAGATACTGGAGAAGCTGCGTGAGTAGCACACACAGAGTACTAGGAGTGGTACTACTAGTAATAGTACTGGTACTACTAGTAATAGTACTGGTACTAGTAGTAATAGTACTGGTACTACAGGAACAAGATGACGGATGAGGAGATACTGGAGAAGCTGCGTGAGTAGCACACACACAGAGTACTAGGAGTGGTTCTACTAGTAATAGTACTGGTACTACTAGTACTAGTACTTGTACTACTAGTAATAGTACTGGTACTACTAGTAATAGTACTGGTACTACAGGAACAAGATGACGGACGAGGAGATACTGGAGAAGCTGCGTGAGTAGCACACACACAGAGTACTAGGAGTGGTACTACTAGTAATAGTACTAGTACTACTAGTAATAGTACTGGTACTACTAGTAATAGTACTGGTACTACAGGAACAAGATGACGGATGAGGAGATACTGGAGAAGATGCGTGAGTAGCACACACACAGAGTAATAGTACTGGTACTACTAGTAATAGTACTGGTACTACTAGTAATAGTACTGGTACTAGTAGTAATAGTACTGGTACTAGTAGTAATAGTACTGGTACTACTAGTAATAGTACTGGTATATACTAGTAATAGTACTGGTAGTACAGGAACAAGATGACGGATGAGGAGATACTGGAGGAGCTGCGTGAGTCGCACACACACAGAGTAATAGTACTGGTACTACTAGTAATAGTACTGGTACTACTAGTACTGGTACTACTAGTAATAGTACTGGTACTAGTAGTAATAGTACTGGTACTAGTAGTAATAGTACTGGTACTACAGGAACAAGATGACGGATGAGGAGATACTGGAGAATCTGCGTGAGTAGCACACACACACAGAGTACTAGGAGTGGTACTACTAGTAATAGTACTGGTAGTACTACTAATAGTACTGGTACTAGTAGTAATAGTACTGGTACTAGTAGTAATAGTACTGGTAGTAGTAGGAATGGCACTAGTAGCGGTAGTAATAGTACTGGTACTAGTAGTACTATTAGTACTGGTGCTCGTGCTACTAGTAGTGGTAGTAATAGTACTGGTACTAGTAGTACTATTAGTACTGGTACTAGTAGTACTATTAGTACTGGTGCTAGTAGGAGTGGTAGTATTAGTACTGGTACTAGTAGTACTACTAGTAGTACTATTAGTACTGGTACTAGTAGTACTATTAGTACTGGTGCTAGTAGTAGTAGTGGTAGTATTAGTACTGGTACTAGTAGTACTACTAGTAGTACTATTAGTACTGGTGCTAGTAGTAATAGTGCTAGTAGTGGTAATCGTGGTAGTGGTAGTAGTAGTGGTAGTAGTACTAGGAGTGGCACTAGTAGTGGTAGTAATACTAGTACTAGTAATACTAATACTAGTATTACTAGTACTAGTATTAGTACTACTAGTACCAGTACTACTAGTACCACTACTAGTACTAGTACTACTAGTTCTAGTAGTACTCATAGTTGTGTCAGAGACCTGAGTTTGATTCCCGCTCACAGCCACCAGCAACACCGTCAGTGACGATTATCTGAACCGGTCCTGGGTCCTCCCCTAGGTCGACTCGGCCTCAAATGAGTACCTGGTGCGGTGTGTAGTAAACATCGCCACTGGGGAGACAAAGGCGGCCGGGCGTGGTGCTGGCCACCCACCCCCTCGTGTACCACAGCGCCGGCCTTCATTGGTGCTCGCTAACAACACTTGCCCCTACAGTCTGTTAGAGGCTACACGGGGGATCTTTGTCTGTGTATAGGTGCTGCTGCTACTCGCTACTCACGGCACTTGCCCCTACAGCCTGTCACAGGCTACACGGGGGACCTTTGTCATTGACTTTGTGTCCGTGTGTCCGTGTGTGTGTGTCCGTGTGTGTGTGTCCGTGTGTGTGTGTCCGTGTGTGTGTGTGTCTGTGTGCGTCCGTGTGTGTGTGTCTATGTGTGTCTGTGTGTGTCTATGTGTATCTGTGTGTGTCTGTGTCTGTGTGTGTGTGTCCGTGTGTGTCTGTGTGCGTGTCCATGCGTGTTTGTCCATGTGTGTGTGTGTCTATGTGTGTCTGTGTGTGTCTATGTGTGTCTATGTGTGTCTGTGTGTGTGTGTCTATGCGTGTGTCTGTGTGTGTCTATGTGTGTGTGTCCATGCGTGTTTGTCCATGTGTGTGTGTCTATGTGTGTCTGTGTGTGTCTATGTGTGTCTATGTGTGTCTGTGTGTGTGTCTATGTGTGTGTCTGTGTGTGTGTGTGTCTGTGTGTGTGTGTCTGTGTGTGTGTGTCTGTGTGTGTGTGTCCGTGTGTGTGTGTCTGTGTGTGTGTGTCTGTGTGTGTGTGTCTGTGTGTGTGTGTCTGTGTGTGTGTGTCTGTGTGTGTGTGTCTGTGTGTCTATGTGTGTGGGTGTGTGTGTCTGTGTGTGTGTCTGTGTGTGTCTGTGTGTGTGTGTGTGTCTGTGTGTGTCTGTGTGTGTGTCTGTGTGTGTCTGTGTGTGTGTCCGTGTGTGCGTGCAGGAACCATCGTGACGATCGGCGACCCCAAGAAGAAGTACACACGCTTCGAGAAGATCGGCCAGGGGTGAGCTCCGGCACCACCACTGCCGCTCACGATCATCACCACATCTCCACGATCATCACCACCACGATCATCATCACCACATCACCACGATCATCATCACCACGATGATCATCACCACATCACCACGATGATCATCACCACGATGATCACCACATCACCACGATCATCATCACCACGATGATCATCACCACATCACCACGATCATCATCACCACGATCATCATCACCACATCACCACGATTATCATCACCACGATCATCATCACCACATCACCACGATGATCATCACCACGATGATCACCACATCACCACGATCATCATCACCACATCACCACGATCATCACCACATCACCACGATGATCATCTCCACGATCATCATCACCACATCACCACGATTATCATCACCACGATCATCATCACCACATCACCACGATCATCATCACCACGATGATCATCAGTAGTACTAGTGGTCGTGGTGGTGGTGACGTTGTCTCTGCTACTAGTAACTACTACTACTAACTACTACTAGTAACTACTACTAACTACTAGTAGTAGTAGTACTACTACTAACCACCACTAGTAATACTACTAGTGGTGGTGTTGACGTTGTCTCTGCTACAAGTAACTACTACTAGTAACTTCTACTACTAACTACTACTAGTACTAGTTAGTAGTCGTCGTTAGTAGTAGTAGTTACTAGTAACTACTACTACTAACTTCTACTAGTAGTAGATAGTAGTTACTAGTAGTAGTTAGTACTACTACTAGTAACTACTAGTGGTAGTAGTAGTTAGTAGTACTACTACTAGTAACTACTAGTGGTAGTAGTAGTTAGTAGTACTACTACTACTACTAACTACTACTAGTAGTAGTTACTAGTAGTACTACTACTAGTAGTGGTGGTGTTGACGTTGTCTCTGCTACTAGTACTAACTACTACTAACTACTACTAGTAGTAGTTAGTAGTAGTTAGTAGTTAGTTAGTAGTTAGTTAGTACTACTAGTAGTTAGTAGTAGTGGTGGTGTTGACGTTTAGTGTGCTACTACTAACTACTACTACTAGTAGTAGTAGTTAGTTCGTAGTTAGTACTACTAGTAGTTAGTAGTGGTGGTGGTGTTGGCGTTGAGTGTGCTACTAGTAACTACTACTAGTAGTAGTAGTAGTTAGTATTAGTAGTTAGTAGTTAGTTAGTAGTTAGTTAGTACTACTAGTAGTTAGTAGTACTAACTACTAGTAGTTAGTAGTGGTGGTGTTGTTGACGTTGAGTGTGCTACTAGTAACTACTACTAGTAGTTAGTAGTGGTGGTGTTGTTGACGTTGAGTGTGCTACTAGTAACTACTACTAGTAGTAGTAGTTAGTAGTAGTAGTTAGTAGTTAGTTAGTACTACTAGTAGTTAGTAGTACTAACTACTAGTAGTTAGTAGTGGTGGTGTTGTTGACGTTGAGTGTGCTACTAGTAACTACTACTAGTAGTAGTTAGTTAGTAGTTAGTTAGTACTACTAGTAGTTTGTAGTGGTGGTGTTGTTGACATTGAGTGTGCTACTAGTAACTACTACTAGTAGTAGTTAGTAGTAGTAGTTAGTAGTAGTTAGTTAGTAGTTAGTTAGTACTACTAGTAGTTAGTAGTGGTGGTGGTGTTGACGTTGAGTGTGCTACTAGTAACTACTACTAGTAGTAGTTAGTACTAACTACTACTAACTACTACTACTAGTAACTACTACTACTAGTTAGTACTACTAACTAGTACTAACTAGTGATTGTTGTAGTTGACGTTGAGTGTGCTACTAGTAACTACTACTAGTAGTAGTTAGTACTAGTTAGTAGTACTAACTAGTACTAGTTAGTAGTACTAACTAGTACTAGTTAGTAGTACTAACTAGTACTAACTACTAACTAACTAGTAGTGTAGTAGTTGACGCTGAGTGTGCTACTACTAACTACTACTAGTTAGTTAGTACTACTAACTAGTAATAACTAGTACTAACTAACTAGTGGTAGTGTAGTAGTTGACGTTGAGTGTGCTCCGTGTCCCTGCAGGGCGTCTGGCACCGTCTACACTGCCATCGACGTCGCCACGGGGCAGGAGGTGGGGGCACGGGGGGGGCACGGGGGGGAGGGGGGCACAGGGGGGGAGGGGGGCACGGGGGGGAGGTGGGGGCACGGGGGGAGGTGGGGGCACGGGGGTGAGGTGGGGGCAAGGGGGTGAGGTGGGGGCACGGGGGTGAGGTGGGGGCAAGGGGGGGCGGGTGGGCGGGGGTTGCGCAAGGGGGAGGGGGCGGCAGTTGCACGCTGACCCCTGACGCCTGTGACCTCCATGACCCCCCAGGTGGCTATCAAGCAGATGAACCTGCAGCAGCAGCCCAAGAAGGAGCTGATCATCAACGAGATCCTGGTGATGAGAGAGAACAAGAACCCCAACATCGTCAACTACCTGGACAGGTGCGGTGGGGCGGGTGGGCGTCATCATGACCTGGTTGCCATGCGTCCTAGTTACCTGGTTGCCATGCCTCCTAGTTACCTGGTTGCCATGCCTCCTAGTTACCTGGTTGCCATGCCTCCTAGTTACCTGGTTGCCATGCCTCCTAGTTACCTGGTTGCCATGCCTCCTAGTTACCTGGTTGCCATGCCTCCTAGTTACCTGGTTGCCATGCCTCCTAGTTACCTGGTTGCCATGCCTCCTAGTTACCTGGTTGCCATGCCTCCTAGTTACCTGGTTGCCATGCCTCCTAGTTACCTGGTTGCCATGCCTCCTAGTTACCTGGTTGCCATGCCTCCTAGTTACCTGGTTGCCATACCTCCTAGTTACCTGGTTGCCATGCCTCCTAGTTACCTGGTTGCCATGCCTCCTAGTTACCTGCTTGCCATGCCTCCTAGTTACCTGGTTGCCATGCCTCCTAGTTACCCGGTTGCCTTGCCTCCTAGTTACCTGGTTGCCATGCCTCCTAGTTACCTGGTTGCCTTGCCTCCTAGTTACCTGGTTGCCATGCCTCCTAGTTACCTGGTTGCCATGCCTCCTAGTTACCTGGTTGCCATGCCTCCTAGTTACCTGGTTGCCATGCCTCCTAGTTACCTGGTTGCCATGCCTCCTAGTTACCTGGTTGCCATGCCTCCTAGTTACCTGGTTGCCATGCCTCCTAGTTACCTGGTTGCCATGCCTCCTAGTTACCTGGTTGCCATGCCTCCTAGTTACCTGCTTGCCATGCCTCCTAGTTACCTGGTTGCCATGCCTCCTAGTTACCTGGTTGCCATGCCTCCTAGTTACCTGGTTGCCATGCCTCCTAGTTACCTGGTTGCCTTGCCTCCTAGTTACCTGGTTGCCATGCCTCCTAGTTACCTGGTTGCCATGCCTCCTAGTTACCTGGTTGCCATGCCTCCTAGTTACCTGGTTGCCATGCCTCCTAGTTACCTGGTTGCCATGCCTCCTAGTTACCTGGTTGCCATGCCTCCTAGTTACCTGGTTGCCATGAATACCACTCACCCAGGTGCCTTGCCTCCTAGTTACCTGGTTGCCATGCCTCCTAGATACCTGGTTGCCATGCCTCCTAGTTACCCGGTTGCCATGCCTCCTAGTTACCCGGTTGCCTTGGCTTCTAGTTACCTGGTTGCCATGCCTCCTAGTTACATGGTTGCCATGCCTCCTAGTTACCTGGTTGCCATGCCTCCTAGTTACCAGGTTGCCATGCCTCCTAGTTACCTGGTTGCCATGCCTCCTAGTTACCTGGTTGCCATGCCTCCTAGTTACCTGGTTGCCATCCCTCCTTGTTACCTGGTTGCCATGCCTCCTAGTTACCTGGTTACCTTGCCTCCTAGTTACCTGGTTGCCATGCCTCCTAGTTACCTGGTTGCCATGCCTCCTAGTTACCTGGTTGCCATGCCTCCTAGTTACCTGGTTGCCATGCCTCCTAGTTACCTGGTTGCCATGCCTCCTAGTTACCTGGTTGCCATGCCTCCTAGTTACCTGGTTGCCTTGCCTCCTAGTTACCTGGTTGCCATGCCTCCTAGTTACCTGGTTGCCATGAATACCACTCACCCAGGTGCCATGCCTCCTAGTTACCCGGTTGCCATGCCTCCTAGTTACCTGGTTGCCATGCCTCCTAGTTACCCGGTTGCCATGGATGCCACTGACCCAGCTGTTACGACTGCTATCCACCTCTTTCTACGGCGACCACTCGCACAGACGCTTTGCCTCCTATTATCTGAATGCCTTTAGTTGCCCGGTTGCCGTGTATCCTAGTTGCCCGGTCGTCATAGCTACCGCGTGACCGGTTGCCACGGATACCGGCCGGGTCCCCGTTGTGACGTCCTCCCCTAGCTACCTGGTTGGCGAGGAGTTGTGGGTCGTCATGGAGTACCTCCCCGGCGGCTCGCTGACCGACGTCGTCACGGAAACGTGCATGGACGAGGGTCAGATCGCCGCTGTCTGTCGCGAGGTACCAACAGGGTTTACAGAGACAGGGAGACAGGGAGACAGAGACACAGGGAGACAGAGACAGGGAGACAGAGACAGGGAGACACAGAGACAGGGAGACAGGGAGACAGAGACACAGGGAGACAGAGACAGGGAGACAGAGACAGGGAGACACAGAGACAGGGAGACAGGGAGACAGAGACACAGGGAGACAGAGACAGGGACAGGGAGACAGAGACACGGAGACACGGAGACAGAGAGACAGGGAGACAGAGACAGGGAGACAGAGACACAGAGACAGAGACAGGGAGACAGGGAGACAGGGAGACAGAGACACGGAGACACAGAGACAGGGAGACAGGGAGACAGAGACACAGGGAGACAGAGACAGGGAGACAGAGACACGGAGACACGGAGACACGGAGACAGAGAGACAGGGAGACAGGGAGACAGAGACACAGAGACAGAGACAGGGAGACAGGGAGACAGAGACACGGAGACACAGAGACAGGGAGACAGGGAGACAGAGACACAGGGAGACAGAGACAGGGACAGGGAGACAGAGACACGGAGACACGGAGACACGGAGACAGAGAGACAGGGAGACAGAGACAGGGAGACAGAGACACAGAGACAGAGACAGGGAGACAGGGAGACAGAGACACGGAGACACAGAGACAGGGAGACAGGGAGACAGAGACAGGGAGACAGAGATAGGGAGACACGGAGACAGAGACACAGAGACAGGGAGACACGGAGACAGAGACACAGAGACAGGGAGACAGAGACAGGGAGACAGAGACACAGAGACAGGGAGACAGAGACAGAGACACAGAGACAGAGACACAGAGACAGAGACAGGGAGACAGAGACACGGAGACACGGAGACACGGAGACAGGGAGACAGAGACACAGAGACACAGAGACAGGGAGACAGAGACACGGAGACACGGAGACACGGAGACACGGAGAAAGGGAGACAGAGACACAGAGACAGGGAGACAGAGACACAGAGACAGGGAGACAGGGAGACAGAGACAAAGACAGAGAGACAGGGAGACAGAGACAAGGAGACAGAGACACAGAGACAGAGACAGGGAGACAGGGAGACAGAGACACAGAGACAGTGAGACGGGGAGACAGAGACACAGAGACACAGAGACAGAGACACAGAGACACGGAGACAGGGAGACAGAGACACGGAGACACGGAGACAGGGAGACAGAGAGACAGAGACAGGGAGACAGAGACAGGGAGACAGAGACAGGGAGACAGAGACACAGAGACAGGGAGACAGAGACACAGAGACACAGAGACAGGGAGACAGGGAGACAGGGAGACAGAGACACAGAGACACAGAGACAAGGAGACAGAGACAGGGAGACAGAGACACAGAGACAGGGAGACAGAGACACAGAGACACAGAGACAGGGAGACAGGGAGACAGAGACACAGAGACAGAGACACAGAGACACAGAGACAAGGAGACAGAGACAGGGAGAAAGAGACAAGGAGACAGAGACAGGGAGACAGAGACACAGAGACAGGGAGACAGAGACACAGAGACACAGAGACAGGGAGACAGAGACACAGAGACACAGAGACAAGGAGACAGAGACAGGGAGACAGAGACACAGAGACAGGGAGACAGAGACACAGAGACACAGAGACAGGGAGACAGGGAGACAGAGACACAGAGACAGGGAGACAGGGACACAGAGACAGAGACACGGAGACACGGAGACACGGAGACAGAGAGACAGGGAGACAGGGAGACAGAGACACAGAGACAGAGACAGGGAGACAGGGAGACAGAGACACGGAGACACAGAGACAGGGAGACAGGGAGACAGAGACACAGGGAGACAGAGACAGGGACAGGGAGACAGAGACACGGAGACACGGAGACACGGAGACAGAGAGACAGGGAGACAGAGACAGGGAGACAGAGACACAGAGACAGAGACAGGGAGACAGGGAGACAGAGACACGGAGACACAGAGACAGGGAGACAGGGAGACAGAGACAGGGAGACAGAGATAGGGAGACACGGAGACAGAGACACAGAGACAGGGAGACAGGGAGACACGGAGACAGAGACACAGAGACAGGGAGACAGAGACAGGGAGACAGAGACACAGAGACAGGGAGACAGAGACAGAGACACAGAGACAGAGACACAGAGACAGAGACAGGGAGACAGAGACACGGAGACACGGAGACACGGAGACAGGGAGACAGAGACACAGAGACACAGAGACAGGGAGACAGAGACACGGAGACACGGAGACACGGAGACACGGAGAAAGGGAGACAGAGACACAGAGACAGGGAGACAGAGACACAGAGACAGGGAGACAGGGAGACAGAGACAAAGACAGAGAGACAGGGAGACAGAGACAAGGAGACAGAGACACAGAGACAGAGACAGGGAGACAGGGAGACAGAGACACAGAGACAGTGAGACGGGGAGACAGAGACACAGAGACACAGAGACAGAGACACAGAGACACGGAGACAGGGAGACAGAGACACGGAGACACGGAGACAGGGAGACAGAGAGACAGAGACAGGGAGACAGAGACAGGGAGACAGAGACAGGGAGACAGAGACACAGAGACAGGGAGACAGAGACACAGAGACACAGAGACAGGGAGACAGGGAGACAGGGAGACAGAGACACAGAGACACAGAGACAAGGAGACAGAGACAGGGAGACAGAGACACAGAGACAGGGAGACAGAGACACAGAGACACAGAGACAGGGAGACAGGGAGACAGAGACACAGAGACAGAGACACAGAGACACAGAGACACAGAGACAAGGAGACAGAGACAGGGAGACAGAGACAAGGAGACAGAGACAGGGAGACAGAGACACAGAGACAGGGAGACAGAGACACAGAGACACAGAGACAGGGAGACAGAGACACAGAGACACAGAGACAAGGAGACAGAGACAGGGAGACAGAGACACAGAGACAGGGAGACAGAGACACAGAGACACAGAGACAGGGAGACAGGGAGACAGAGACACAGAGACAGGGAGACAGGGACACAGAGACAGAGACACAGAGACACAGAGACAGGGAGACAGGGAGACAGAGATACAGAGACAGGGAGACAGAGACACAGAGACAGAGACACAGAGACAAGGAGACAGAGACAAGGAGACAGAGACAGGGAGACAGAGAGAGACACAGAGACACAGAGACAGGGAGACAGAGACACAGAGACACAGAGACAGGGAGACAGGGACACAGAGACAGAGACAAGGAGACAGAGACAGGGAGACAGAGAGAGACACAGAGACACAGAGACAGGGAGACAGAGACACAGAGACACAGAGACAAGGAGACAGAGACACAGAGACAGGGAGACAGAGACACAGAGACACAGAGACAGGGAGACAGGGAGACAGAGACACAGAGACAGGGAGACAGAGACACAGAGACACAGAGACACAGAGACAGGGAGACAGGGAGACAGGGAGACAGAGACACAGAGACACAGAGACAAGGAGACAGAGACAGGGAGACAGAGACACAGAGACAGGGAGACAGAGACACAGAGACACAGAGACAGGGAGACAGGGAGACAGAGACACAGAGACAGAGACACAGAGACACAGAGACACAGAGACAAGGAGACAGAGACAGGGAGACAGAGACAAGGAGACAGAGACAGGGAGACAGAGACACAGAGACAGGGAGACAGAGACACAGAGACACAGAGACACAGAGACAGGGAGACAGAGACACAGAGACACAGAGACAAGGAGACAGAGACAGGGAGACAGAGACACAGAGACAGGGAGACAGAGACACAGAGACACAGAGACAGGGAGACAGGGAGACAGAGACACAGAGACAGGGAGACAGGGACACAGAGACAGAGACACAGAGACACAGAGACAGGGAGACAGGGAGACAGAGATACAGAGACAGGGAGACAGAGACACAGAGACAGAGACACAGAGACAAGGAGACAGAGACAAGGAGACAGAGACAGGGAGACAGAGAGAGACACAGAGACACAGAGACAGGGAGA
>NC_133736.1:5384865-5432365 GCF_048934315.1 Petromyzon marinus | reverse complement strand
CACCCCCCACCATCACCCCACCATCACCCCACCATCACCCCCCCACCATCACCCCCCCCACCATCACCCCCCCACCGTCACCCCACCCCATCATCACCCCCCCACCATCACCCCTCCACCATCACCCCCCCACTGTCACCCCCCCACCATCACCCCACCCCATCATCACCCCCCCACCATCACCCCACCCACCATCACCCCCCACCCCACCATCACCCCCCCCCCACCATCACCCCTCCACCATCACCCCCCACCATCACCCCCCACCATCACCCCCCCACCATTACCCCCCCACCATCACCCCCCACCATCACCCCACCCACCATCACCCCCCACCATCACCCCCCCACCATCACCCCCCCCACCATCACCCCCCCACCATCACCCCCCCACCATCATCACTCCCCCACCCCACCATCACCCCCCCACCCAATCATCACCCCACCATCACCCCCCCACCATCACCCCACCCCATCATCACCCCCCCACCATCAACCCCCCACCATCACCCCCCCACCATCACCCCACCCCATCATCACCCCCCCACCATCACCCCACCACCATCACCCCCCACCCCACCATCACCCCCCCACCATCACCCCCCCACCATCACCCCCCCACCATCACCCCCCACCATCACCTCCCCACCATCACCCCCCCACCATCACCCCCCACCATCACCCCACCATCACCCCACCATCACCCCCCCACCATCACCCCCCACCATCACCCCCCCACCATCACCCCCCACCATCACCCCACCATCATCCCACCATCACCCCCCCACCATCACCTCCCCCACCATCACCCCCCCACCATCACCCCCCACCATCACCCCACCCCACCATCACCCCCCCACCCAATCATCACCCCACCATCACCCCCCCACCATCACCCCCCCACCATCACCCCACCCCATCATCACCCCCCCACCATCACCCCCCCACCATCACCCCCCCACCATCACCCCCACACCATCACCCCACCCCATCATCACCCCCCCACCATCACCCCACCACCATCACCCCCCACCCCACCATCACCCCCCCCACCATCACCCCCCACCATCACCCCCCCAACATCACCCCCCACCATCACCCCCCCACCATCACCCCCCCAACATCACCCCCCACCATCACCCCCCACCATCACCCCACCATCACCCCCCCACCATCACCCCACCATCACCCCACCATCACCCCCCCACCATCACCCCCCCAACATCACCCCCCACCATCACCCCCCACCATCACCCCCCCAACATCACCCCCCACCATCACCCCCCACCATCACCCCACCATCACCCCCCCACCATCACCCCACCATCACCCCACCATCACCCCACCATCACCCCCCCACCATCACCCCCCACCATCACCCCACCCACCATCACCCTCCACCCCACCATCACCCCCCCACCATCACCCCCCCACCATCACCCCCCACCATCACCCCCCCACCATCACCCCCCCACCATCACCCCACCATCACCCCACCATCACCCCCCCCCACCATCACCCCCCCACCATCACCCCCCCCCACCATCATCACTCCCCCACCCCACCATCACCCCCCCACCCAATCATCACCCCACCCAATCATCACCCCACCATCACCCCCCCACCATCACCCCCCCACCATCACCCCACCCAATCATCACCCCCCCACCATCACCCCCCCACCATCACCCCCCCACCATCACCCCCCCACCATCACCCCACCCCATCATCACCCCCCCACCATCACCCCACCACCATCACCCCCCACCCCACCATCACCCCCCTACCATCACCCCCCCACCATCACCCCCCACCATCACCCCACCATCACCCCACCATCACCCCCTCACCATCACCCCCCCACCATCACCCCCCACCATCACCCCACCCACCATCACCCTCCACCCCACCATCACCCCCCCACCATCACCCCCCACCATCACCCCCCCACCATCACCCCCCCACCATCACCCCCCACCATCACCCCACCACCATCACCCCCCCACCATCACCGCCCCACCATCACCCGCCCCACCATCACCCCCCCACCATCACCCCCCCACCATCACCCCCCCACCATCACCCCCCCACCATCACCCCCCCCCATCATCACCCCCCCACCATCACCCACCACCATCACCCCCCACCCCACCATCACCCCCCTACCATCACCCCCCCCACCATCACCCCACCCCATCATCACCCCACCCCACCATCACCCCACCACCATCACCCCCCACCCCACCATCACCCCCTCACCATCACCCCCCCACCATCACCCCCCACCATCACCCCACCCACCATCACCCTCCACCCCACCATCACCCCCCCACCATCACCCCCCACCATCACCCCCCCACCATCACCCCCCACCATCACCTCACCATCACCCCACCATCACCGCCCCACCATCACCCGCCCCACCATCACCCCCCCACCATCACCCCCCCCACCATCATCACTCCCCCACCCCACCATCACCCTCCCACCCAATCATCACCCCACCATCACCCCCCCACCATCACCCCCCCACCATCACCCCCCACCATCACCCCCCCACCATCACCCCCTCCCCGTCCCACAACCCACTTGGTTAATTTTTCCACTGCCGCATCTGAACCGTGCTGGGGCCGTGCTGTTACCGTAGCAGCGGTAACCACGACGATAACGACAATCACAACGACAATGATAACCACAACGTGTGTGCGTGTGTCTGTGCGTGTGTGTCTGTGCGTGTGTGTGTGTCTGTGTGTGTGTCTGTGCGTGTGTGTGTCTGTGTGTCTGTGCGTGTGTCTGTGCGTGTGTGTGTGTTTGTGTGTGTGTGTCTGTGCGTGTGTGTGTCTGTGTGTGTGTCTGTGCGTGTGTGTGTGTCTGTGCGTGTGTGTGTGTCTGTGTGTGTGTGTCTGTCTGTGTGTGTGTGTGTGTGTCTGTGCGTGTGTGTGTCTGTGCGTGTGTCCGTGCGTGTGTATATCCGTGCGAGTGTGTGCCCGTGCGTGCCCTTGCGTGCATGCCCGTGCGTGCGTGTGTGTCCGTGCGTGTGTGTCTGTGCGTGCGTGTGTGCCCGTGTGTGCGTGTGTGTCCGTGCGTGTGTGTGTCCGTGCGTGTGCGTATCCGTGCGAGTGTGTGCCCGTGCGTGCCCGTGTGTGTGTATGTCTGTACGTGCCCGTGCGTGTGTGTTTCTGTGTGTGTCTGTGCGTGTGTGTGTCTGTGCGTGTGTGTGTCTGTGCGTGTGCGTGTGTCTATGCTTGTGTGTGTGTCTGTGCGTGTGTGTGTCTGTGTGTGTGTGTGTCTGTGCGTGTGTGTGTGTCTGTGTGCGTGTGTCTGTGCGTGTGCGTGTGTCTGTGCGTGTGCGTGTGTCTGTGCGTGTGCGTGTGTCTGTGCGTGTGTGTCTGTGTGTGTGTGTGTCCGTGCGTGTGTGTGTCCGTGCGTGTGTGTGTGTGTCTGTGTGTGTGTGTGTGTCTGTGTGTGTGTGTGTCTGTGCGTGTGTGTGTCCGTGCGTGTGTGTGTGTGTCTGTGTGTGTGTGTGTGTCTGTGTGTGTGTGTGTCTGTGCGTGTGTGTGTCCGTGTGTGTGTGTGTGTGTCCGTGTGTGTGTGTGTGTCCGTGTGTGTGTGTCTATGCGTGTGTGTGTGTCCGTGCGTGTGTGTGTGTCTGTGTGTGTGTGTTTCTGTGCGTGTGTGTGTGTGTCCGTGTGTGTGTGTGTGTCCGTGTGTGTGTGTCTATGCGTGTGTGTGTGTCCGTGCGTGTGTGTGTGTCTGTGTGTGTGTGTGTGTGTCTGTGTGTGTGTGTGTCTGTGTGTGTGTGTGTCTGTGTGTGTGTGTGTGTGTCTGTGTGTGTGTGTGTCTGTGTGTGTCTGTGTGCGTGTGTGTTTCTGTGTGTGTCTGTGCGTGTGTGTGTCTGTGCGTGTGTGTGTCTGTGCGTGTGCGTGTGTCTATGCTTGTGTGTGTGTCTGTGCGTGTGTGTGTCTGTGTGTGTGTGTGTCTGTGCGTGTGTGTGTGTCTGTGTGCGTGTGTCTGTGCGTGTGCGTGTGTCTGTGCGTGTGCGTGTGTCTGTGCGTGTGCGTGTGTCTGTGCGTGTGTGTCTGTGTGTGTGTGTGTCCGTGCGTGTGTGTGTCCGTGCGTGTGTGTGTGTGTCTGTGTGTGTGTGTGTGTCTGTGTGTGTGTGTGTCTGTGCGTGTGTGTGTCCGTGCGTGTGTGTGTGTGTCTGTGTGTGTGTGTGTGTCTGTGTGTGTGTGTGTCTGTGCGTGTGTGTGTCCGTGTGTGTGTGTGTGTGTCCGTGTGTGTGTGTGTGTCCGTGTGTGTGTGTCTATGCGTGTGTGTGTGTCCGTGCGTGTGTGTGTGTCTGTGTGTGTGTGTTTCTGTGCGTGTGTGTGTCTGTGCGTGTGTGTCTGTGTGTGTGTGTGTCTGTGTGTGTGTGTCTGTGTGTGTGTGTGTCTGTGTGTGTGTGTGTCTGTGTGTGTGTGTGTGTGTCTGTGTGTGTGTGTGTCTGTGTGTGTGTGTGTCTGTGTGTGTGTGTGTGTGTCTGTGTGTGTGTGTGTCTGTGTGTGTCTGTGTGTGTGTGTGTCTGTGTGTGTGTGTCTGTGTGTGTGTGTGTCTGTGTGTGTGTGTGTCTGTGTGTGTCTGTGTGTGTGTGTGTCTGTGTGTGTGTGTCTGTGTGTGTGTCTGTGTGTGTGTGTGTCTGTGTGTGTGTGTGTGTGTCTGTGTGTGTGTGTGTCTGTGTGTGTGTGTCTGTGTGTGTGTGTGTGTCTGTGTGTGTGTGTCTGTGTGTGTGTGTCTGTGCGTGTGTGTGTCTGTGCGTGTGTCTATGCGTGTGTGTGTGTCCGTGCGTGTGTGTGTGTCTGTGTGTGTGTGTGTCAGTGTGTGTGTCTGTGTGTGTGTGTGTGTGTCTGTGTGTGTGTGTGTGTCTGTGTGTGTGTGTGTCTGTGTCTGTGTGTGTCTGTGTGTGTGTGTGTCTGTGTGTGTGTGTGTGTGTCTGTGTGTGTGTGTCTGTGTGTGTGTGTCTGTGTGTGTGTGTGTGTGTGTCTGTGTGTGTGTGTGTCCGTGCGAGCAGCGGACTTTGGCTTCTGCGCCCAGATCACGCCGGAGCAGAGCAAGCGCAGCACCATGGTTGGCACCCCCTACTGGATGGCGCCCGAGGTGGTGACACGCAAGGCCTACGGGCCCAAGGTGGACGTCTGGAGCCTGGGCATCATGGCCATCGAGATGGTGGAGGGAGAGCCTCCATACCTCAACGAGAACCCGCTCAGGGTCAGTGGGGTGGGGTGGGTGGGTGGGTGGGTGGGTCGGTGGGTGGGTTGGTGGGTGGGTGGGTGAGTGAGTGAGTGAGTGGGTGAGTGGATGGGTGGGTGATTGGGTGAGTGAGTAAGTGAGTGGGTGAGTGAGTGAGTGGGTGGGTGAGTGAGTGAGTGGTTGGGTGGGTGAGTGAGTGAGTGGGTGGATGGGTGGGTGAGGGAGTGGGTTGGTGGGTGAGTGAGTAGGTGGGTGAGTGGTTGGTTGGGTGGGTGAGTGGTTGGTTGAGTGGTTGGGTGGGTGGGTGGTTGAGTGGGTGGGTGGGTGAGTGGGTGGGTGGGTGGGTGAGTGTGTGAGTGGTTGGGTGGGTGAGTGGTTGGGTGGGTGAGTGAGTGAGTGGGTGAGTGGATGGGTGGGTGAGTGGGTGAGTGAGTAAGTGAGTGGGTGAGTGAGTGAGTGGGTGGGTGAGTGAGTGAGTGGTTGGGTGGGTGAGTGAGTGAGTGGGTGGATGGGTGGGTGAGGGAGTGGGTTGGTGGGTGAGTGAGTAGGTGGGTGAGTGGTTGGTTGGGTGGGTGAGTGGTTGGTTGAGTGGTTGGGTGGGTGGGTGGGTGGTTGAGTGGGTGGGTGGGGGAGTGTGTGAGTGGTTGGGTGGGTGAGTGGTTGGGTGGGTGAGTGAGTGAGTGAGTGGGTGAGTGGATGGGTGGGTGAGTGGGTGAGTGAGTGAGTGGGTTGATGGGTGGGTGGGTGGGTGAGTGAGTGGGTTGGTGGGTGGGTGGGTTGGTGGGTGGGTGAGTGAGTGGGTTGGTGGGTGGGTGAGTGAGTGGGTTGGTGGGTGGGTGGGTTGGTGGGTGAGTGAGTAGGTGGGTGGGTGGGTGAATGAGTGGGTGGATGGGTGGGTGAGGGAGTGGGTTGGTGGGTGAGTGAGTAGGTGGGTGAGTGGTTGGTTGGGTGGGTGAGTGGTTGGTTGAGTTGTTGGTGTGGGTGGGTGGGTGGTGTTGAGTGGGTGGGTGGGGGAGTGTGTGAGTGGTTGGGTGGGTGAGTGGTTGGGTGAGTGAGTGAGTGAGTGAGTGTGAGTAGGGTGAGTGGAGGGTGAGTGAGTGAGTGGGTGATTGATGGGTGGGTGGGTGGGGTGAGTGAGTGGGTTGGTGGGGTGGGTGGGTTGGTGGGGTGGGTGAGTGAGTGGGTTGGTGGGTGGGTGAGTGAGTGGGTTGGTGGGTGGGTGGGTTGGTGGGTGAGTGAGTAGGTGGGTGGGTGGGTGAATGAGTGGGTGGATGGGTGGGTGAGGGAGTGGGTTGGTGGGTGAGTGAGTAGGTGGGTGAGTGGTTGGTTGGTTGGGTGAGTGGTTGGTTGAGTGGTTGGGTTGGGTGGGTGGGTGAGTGGTTGAGTGGGTGGGTGGTGGGGAGTGTGTGAGTGGTTGGGGTGAGTAGTGGTTGGGTGGGTGAGTGAGTGAGTGAGTGGGTGAGTGGATGGGTGGTGAGTGGGTGAGTGAGTGAGTGAGGGTTGATGGGTGGGTGGGTGAGTGAGTGGGTTGGAGGGTGGAGTGGGTTGGGGGTTGGAGTGAGTGAGTGAGTTGGTGAGTGAGTGGTGGTGGGTGGGTTGTGGGTGAGTGAGTAGGTGGGGTGGGTGGGGTGAATGAGTGGGTGGATGGGTGGGTGAGGAGTGGGTGGGGGTGAGTGAGTCAGGGTGGGTGAGTGGTTGGTTGGGTGGGTGAGTGGTGGTTGAGTGGTTGGGTGGGTGGGTGGTTAGTGGGTGGGTGGGTGAGTAGTGTGAGTGGTTGGGTGGGTGAGTGGTGGTGGTGAGTGAGTGAGTGAGTGGGTGAGTGGATGGGTGGGTGAGTGGATGTGAGTAAGTAGTGAGTGGAGTGGGTGAGTGGGTGGTGAGTGAGTGTGAGTGGGGTGGTGGGTGATGAGGGTGAGTAGGTGGTGGTGGAGTGGTTGGTGGGTGGTTTGGTTGAGGTGGTTGGGTGGGTGGGTGGTGAGTGGGTGGGTGGGTGAGTGTGTGAGTGATTGGGTGGGTGAGTGGTTGGGTGGGAGAGTGAGTGAGTGAGTGGGTGAGTGAGTGGATGGATGGGTGAGTAAGTGAGTGGGCGAGGTGGGTGACTGTGTTTGTGTGAATGAGTGGCTGGGTGAGTGGGTGTGTTGACTGAGTGTGTGTGTGTGTGGCAGGTGAGTGAGTGAGTGTGTGTGAGAGTGGTGCCGGACGGGCAACTCTGTTGTGACCACCACAGGGGCTAAACAGGGGCTCTGGACGGGTGCGAGGGGCTGGTAACCCCTCCACCTTCAAAAATTTACCACTAAACCACGTCTAAAATATCTAACTAATAAGCTTGTGCCGGAGGCCCGGGGGGACAGGCGTCTATGACGTCTCCTGGCCAAACCCCAATTGGCGGAGCCAGGAGATTGAATCTCTACCCTTGGGGCTCCTCCAAAAACAACGAAAAGCCACTACGTGTGGCCACGTGGAATGTTCGAATGCTCACTGCGGAGGAGAGGCTGCCACTCCTCTGTCAGGAGCTGGACCGGTACCGCCTGGATCTCTGTGGCATTCAGGAGGTCCGGTGGACCGGTTCTGGCTCCTGCCACCATGAGGGGTGGACAGTCCTCTACTCGGGGCAGCAGACTGCCAAACAACAGGGTGTGGCTCTTCTTTTGAACAAAAGAATGAAGGGGGCGTGGGAGCGTGACGGTGAGGTGTGGGAAGCTGTAAGCTCCAGGCTACTTTGGGATCGCCTTCCCATCAATCGGAGGTGAGGAATGGTGGTCGTGGTTACTTATGCCCCCACCGAAGACGAACATCCGTGGAGGGATGCAGGCAAAGCCGATGAGTCAGATGCCTTCTATGACCTCCTGTCACAGGTGCTGGCTAAAGTGGCCCCTCGGGATAGAGTCATCTTGTTGAGTGACTTCAATGCCCGAGTGGGTCATGATGCTGGCACCTGGTCTGGAGTGATCGGAGGACATGGGCCAGATCAGCTCAATAACAACGGTAGGAGGCTGCTAGATTTTTGTGCAGCCCATGGGCTTGTAATTACCAACACGCTGTTCCGGCATCGGCGCATCCACACAACATCATGGATGCATGCCGGGTCCAAGCAAGAACATCTGCTGGACTACATAGTGACGGACCAGCGGATGCGGGCCCATGTCCTTGACACCAGGACCTACCGTGGAGCAGATCTGCCCTCTGAGCATCGACTTGTCATCTGTAAGATGCGCCTGCCATTCTCCCGCTCCGGTGGTGGGTGTACACCCAGGACCCCATTCCAACCTAAAGTGGCCTTGTCTCAGTTATCTGATGAAAGTTGTAAGCGAGAATTTCATCATCGCCTGTGGCTGGGGTTGGCATCGTCCCCCACTCCTCCTGATATCGAGGGTAATGGGCGAGGTTTAGGACTGTGACTCATGCAGCTGCATTGGCTGCTTTGGGTACGCGGTCCAGACACCCCCAGAGACCCTGACTGACAGAGGAGGTGTTCAGGATAGTTGAGATAAAGCGACAGGCCCACTGTCATCGACTACAGAATCCCACGTCAGAGAATGAGGAGGCTTACCGCAGCCTTCGCTCGGAGGTTCGAAGAACCGTGAGGCGCTGCAAGGATGGGTGGTGGTCGCGGGTTGCTGAGGAGATGGAGTCTGCCTCAGTGGCCCGCGATCACAAATCTCTATTTAACTCCATCAAAAAAGTAACCTGCAGCGCCACACTTATTACCATCATTAGGGGAAAAAACGGTGATCCAATCTCCGACCCCCAGGAACAGGTTTGCAGATTTGCTGAGCATTTCTGTGAGGTCCTGGGGGAGGGAAAATCCCTCAGCCAAGAAAACATCGTGGCACAAAGTGGGGATGACCCTGCTGAGGCTGCTGTGCCTCAAATATTGGAAGAAGTCACCCCCTGTGAGTGGCTAGCTGAGGTGCCATCTGTTGAGGAAGTACTGAAGGTGATCCAGAGTCTGAGACCAGGAAAGGCAGCGGGCAGAGATGATCTCCCAAGCAAAATGCTGAGGGAGGGTGGCGTTTGTGCACAGACTGCCCTATATTACATCATAACCACAGTCTGGACCACTGGACGGGTTCCGCAGGATTGGAAGGATGCCCTGGTGGTCCCCATCTTTAAGAAGGGGGACCGCACTGACTGTAACAACTACAGGGGCATCTCACTCCTCATTGTGCCGGGAAAGGTCCTGGCAAGGATTATTCAACATTGCCTTGCCAGGCACGCTGAGGAGAGGCTTGCGGAGCCCCAATGTGGTTTCAGAAAATGGCGGTCCTGCACAGATGCCATATTTTCTGTCCGTCTGCTACAGCAGAGGTGTAGGGAATTCCAGCAAGACCTACATCTCTGCTTTATTGACCTGGTCAAGGCCTATGATACCATCAGTAGGCCTGGGCTCTGGGTTGTTCTTCATGCTTTTGGAGTACCTGACCCTCTGCTCACGATCGTTAAGGACCTTCATAATGGTGAGCGGGCCCGGGTAAAACTACGTGGCCGGGAGTCAGAGCCATTCACTGTACACCTTGGGGTGCGACAGGGATGTCCTCTGGCTCCCACTTTATTTAACATCTATTTTGACCACGTAGTTCGTGAAACCTTCAATAGCTGTACCGGGGGAATCTCCATATGGTACAGATATAATGGGAGGCTGATCGATGCCCAGGTGCAGTCAAGGGATGGCTCCCTATTGCTCAACCACGTTATGTATGCCGATGCTTTGGTAATAGCTGCTCATTCAGAGGAGGAGTTGGAGATGCTGCTGCTGAGACTGGAGCGTGCCACTAAGAGATGGGGCCTTACCATCAGCCCCACCAAAACTAAACACCTGCCTGGGTATTTTGTACCATCAGACACTCCACCCCCACAACTCCCAATCGGTGATGGGGCAGTTGTGGAGAGAGTGGAGAGTTTCCCATACATGGGCAGTATGCTTATGACCGGCTCCAGTTTAACAGCAGAGGTCTCACTCCGAATCAGTCGAGCGGCAATATCTTTTCATCGGTTGCGTAACGCTGTGTGGAAGCTACCTGGTCTGTCGCTCCGCAGTAAGCTTCAGGTCTTCTCGGCCACGGTCATTCCCTCCCTTCTCTACGCTGGCAAAACGTGGACCCCCCTAATGGAACATCTTTGCTGGTTAGAAACATTTAGGCTAGCCTGCCTACGATCCATCCTGGGTTTAACCAGGCTGGATTGTGTGAGGAGCTCACAAATCCTTGAAAGATCTGGGCAAGGTCCCATCGGTGAGCTCCTCCAGCAGGCAAGGCTGCGTTGGCTGGGTCATGTAGCCCGCATGCCCAGCCACCGCATGCCGAATCAGCTTTTGTTTGGCCGGATCGAGGGGGCTAAACGGGCGCGGCACGGGCTAGAGAAGAGATGGAGTGATGTGGTACAGGAGGACGTGGAGCTGAGTGGACTTGCCGATGACCGGTACCAGCGGCGTCAAGATCGGCCTCTGTGGAGGAGGCTCGTGAAGGACGCTGCTACTGGGCAGTTGGAGGCAGTCGCCTTCCAACAACAACGGAGGGCGGAGGAGCGACGCTCACAACAACGAGCGGAGCGCCGGGTGGCTAAAGCACAGCGGGTTGGCACAGTAGGGGGGCACAGGTGGTGCATCAGCCAGTCATCTCAGTCAGTCGACCCGTGGCACCTGCTGGGTCTGCCCCGTGACCTCCTGCCAGCGAGCGTTCGACACTTCACGTGGCAGCCTCAACGTGCACGTGGTCTGGCACAAGCATCGTGGTGACGTCACCGCCACTTAGTGGCGAATGGCGGTTGTTGTTGTTGTTGTGTGTGATTGAGCGGGTGGGCGAGTGTCTGCGCGTGCCCTTCCCCCCGTGATTCCCCCGTGCCCCCCCCGCCCCCCACGTCCCCTACAGGCGCTCTATCTGATCGCCACCAACGGCACGCCAGAGCTGCAGAACCCCGAGAAGCTTTCCGGCGTCTTCCGAGACTTCCTCAACCGCTGCCTCGAGATGGACGTTGAGAAGAGAGGCTCAGCTAAGGAGCTGCTACAGGTGAGCCGAGAGACCCACAGACTCATCACACAGAGACCCACAGACTCACTACACAGAGACCCACAGACTCACCACACACAGACCCACAGACTCACCACACAGAGACCCACAGACTCACCACACAGAGACCCACAGACTCATCACACAGAGACCCACAGACTCACCACACACAGAGACACCCACAGACTCACCGCACAGAGACCCATAGACTCATCACATAGAGACTCACAGACTCACCACACAGAGACCCACAGACTCACCACACAGAGACCCACAGACTCACCACACAGAGACCCACAGACTCACCACACAGAGACCCACAGACTCATCACACAGTGACCCACAGACTCATCACACAGTGACCCACAGATTCATCACACAGACTCACCACACACAGAGACACCCACAGACTCACCACACACAGAGACCCACAGACTCACACACACACAGAGACCCACAGACTCACCACACACAGTGACCCACAGACTCACCGCACAGAGAGTGTAGACGTGGTCGCTGTGTCTGTGTGCAGCACCCATTCCTGAAGCTGGCTAAGCCCCTTGCCAGCCTCACCCCCCTCATCCTCGCCGCCAAGGAGGCCGCCAAGAACAATCACTGAGCCCTCGCGGCGGCCACGGGCCACCACGGCGGTGGCGACGGCGGTGACGAGACGAAGATTCATGAGAGGAGGAAGAGGAGGAGGAGGAGGAGTTGGTGGTGGTGGTGGTGGTGGTCATGGCGGTCATGGTGCTGGTGGTGGTGGCGATGATGATGGTAGAGATGGTGGTGGTGGTGGTGGTGGCGATGGTGGAGATGGTGGAGATGGTGGTGGCGGTGATGGCGGGCGAGGTGATGATGACGATGATGGTGATGACCGTGGTGGTGGTGGTGATGAAGACGATGATGGTGATGACCGTGGTGGTGGTGATGATGACGATGATGGTGATGACCGTGGTGGTGGTGGTGGCGGTGGCGATGACGATGACCATGGTGGTTATGATGACGATGACGATGATGGTGATGACCGTGGTGGTGATGGTGATGGTGATGATGACGATGATGGTGATGACCGTGGTGGTGATGGTGGCGGTGATGACGACGATGGTGATGACCGTGGTGGTGATGGTGACGGCGGTGATGACAATGACGGAGGGTCGACATGAACGGCCTGCACGGCCGTCAGCTCCCTCCGGCTGATCCGTCGTCGGCGGAACCGATCCCCGCTTCACGGCCGACGAGGTTGGCCGACGAGGTTACCCCCCGGGTCACGTGGGTGGTCCTGGGCCTGCCGCCGTCGCTTGGGCCTGCCGCTCGTCCACACGTTCTGCCGTTCAAACGTCGGCTCTACATCGGGCCTTTTGTGTTTTTGTTCCTCTGTTACTCTCTCTCTGTGTGTGTCTCTCTGTGTGTGTGTCTCTCTGTGTCTCTGTGTGTGTGTCTCTCTGTGTGTGTGTGTCTCTCTCTGTTTGTGTGTCTCTCTATGTCTCTGTGTGTGTGTCTCTGTGTGTGTGTGTGTCTATCTGTGTGTGTCTCTCTGTGTGTCTCTGTGTCTCTCTCTGTGTGTCTCTGTATGTGTGTGTGTGTCTATCTGTGTGTGTCTCTCTGTGTGTCTCTGTGTGTGTGTGTCTCTCTCTCTGTGTGTGTCTCTCTATGTCTCTGTGTGTGTCTCTCTCTGTGTGTGTGTGTGTCTATCTGTGTGTGTCTCTCTGTGTGTCTCTGTGTGTGTGTCTCTCTCTATGTGTCTCTCTCTGTGTCTCTCTCTGTGTCTCTCTCTGTGTGTCTCGCTGTGTGTGTGTCTATCTCTGTGTGTCTCTCTGTGTGTCTCTGTGTGTGTGTGTCTCTCTGTGTGTCTCTCTCTGTGTGTGTCTCTCTGTGTGTCTCTCTCTGTGTCTCTCTCTGTGTGTCTCTCTGTCTCTCTTTGTGTGTGTGTCTCTCTGTGTGTCTCTCTGTGTGTCTCTCTCTCTGTGTATCTCTGTCTGTCTCTCTCTCTGTGTGTCTCTCTCTGTCTCTGTCTCTGTGTATCTGTGTATCTCTCTCTGTCTCTCGCTCTGTGAGTGTCTCTCTCTGTGTGTCTGTCTCTGTGTGTGTCTCTGTATCTCTGTGTGTGTCTCTCTTTGTGTCTCTCTGTGTGTCTCTCTGTGTGTCTGTCTCTCTCTCTGTGTCTCTCTGTGTGTCTCTCTGTGTGTCTGTCTCTCTCTGTGTGTCTCTCTGTGTGTCTCTCTGTGTCTCTCTGTGAGAATCTCTCTCTGTGTGTCTGTCTCTGTGTGTGTCTCTGTGTCTCTGTGTGTGTCTCTCTGTGTGTCTCTCTGTGTGTCTGTCTCTCTCTGTGTGTCTCTCTGTGTGTCTCTCTGTGTCTCTCTCTCCGTGTGTGTCTCTCTTTGTGTATCTGTCTCTCTGTGTGTCTCTGTGTGTCTCTCTGTCTATCTGTCTCTTTCTGTCTCTCTCTGTCTCTCTCTTTCTCTCTCTCTGTGTGTCTCTCTGTGTATCTGTCTCTCTGTGTATCTCTCTGTTTCTCTCTGTGTGTCTCTCTGTGTGTCTCTCTCTGTGTGTCTCTCTCTGTGTGTATCTCTGTCTCTCTCTCTGTGTCTCTCTCTGTCTCTTTCTGTCTCTCTGTGTGTCTCTCTCTGTCTCTTTCTTTCGCTCGCTACGGCCACGGCCGACTCCATCCGGATGTGGGGTGCTGGGCGAGCCGGCGTGCGGGCGAGCGGACGGGTGAGCGGGCGAGTGAGCGGGTGAGCGAGCGGGCGAGTGAGCGGGTGAGCGAGTGAGTGAGCGGGTGAGTGAGTGAGTGAGCGAGTGAGTGAGTGGGCGAGTGAGTGAGCGAGTGAGTGAGCGGGTGAGTGAGCGGGCGAGTGAGCGAGCGAGCGAGTGAGTGGGCGGGCGAGTGAGCGGGTGAGTGAGCGGGCGAGTGAGCGGGTGAGTGAGCGGGTTAGAGGGTGAGTGAACGAGCGAGTGAGCGGGTAGAGCCCATTGGCATCCACCTCATCTTGCCGAACGGCGTCACGGCATCCCCGTCGTTAGTGTAGCGGCAGACTGTTGGGGACAAGCGCTGTTAGTAGCGAGGAGCGGCGTCTACGAAGGCACGCGAGGCGGTGGGTGGGTGTGGTTGAGTGGGTTGGGTGGGTGGTGGTGGTGTGGGTGGGTGGTGGTGTGTGTGTGGGTGGTGATGTGTGTGTGGGTGGTGGTGTGGGTGGTGGTGTGTGTGTGGGTGGTGGTGTGTGTGTGGGTGGTGGTGTGTGTGTGTGGTGGTGTGGGTGGGTGGGTGGTGGTGTGGGTGGGTGGTGGTGTGGGTGGTGGTGGTGTGGGTGGTGGTGGTGTGGGTGGTGGTGTGTGTGTGGGTGGTGATGTGTGTGTGGGTGGTGGTGTGTGGGTGGGTGGGTGTGTGTGTGGGTGGTGGTGTGGGTGGTGGTGGTGTGTGTGTGGGTAGTGGTGTGGGTGGTGGTGTGGGTGGTGGTGGTGTGTGTGGGTGGTGGTGTGTGTGGGTGGTGGTGTGGGTGGGTGGTGGTGTGACTGTGTAACCCGTTCACCGCCAAACCTCGTAACGCGTGCACAGCGGTTATGAGCGTTAATTTTATTTAGAGGTGGGAGTAGTAGCAGTAGTAGTTGTAGCAGTTGTAGTAGTTGTAGTAGTAGCAGTAGTAGTAGCAGTTGTAGCAGTTGTAGTAGTAGTAGTTGTAGTAGTAGCAGGAGTAGTAGTAGCAGCAGAAGTAGCAACAGCAGTAGTAGCAGCAGTTGTAGTAGCAATAATTCAAGCAGTAATAATAGCAGCAGTAGTTGTAGCAGTTGTAGTAGTTGTAGTAGTAGCAGTTGTAGTAGTAGCAGTAGTAGTAGTTGTAGTAGTTGTAGCAGTAGTAGTAGCAGTTGTAGTAGTAGCAGTTGTAGTAGTAGCAGTTGTAGTAGCAGGAGTAGTAGTAGCAGCAGAAGTAGCAACAGCAGTAGTAGCAGCAGTTGTAGTAGCAATAATTCAAGCAGTAATAATAGCAGCAGTAGTAGTAGCAGCAGCAGTAGTATTAGCAGTTGTAGTAGTAGTAGCAGCAGCAGCAACAGCAGTAGTAGCAGCAGTAGTAGTAGCAGCAGCAGTAGTAGTAGCAACAGCAGTAGTAGTAGCAGCAGTAGTAGTAGCAGCAGTAGTAGCAGTAGTAGCAGCAGCAGTAGTAGTAGCAGCAGTAGCAGCAGCAGTAGTAGCAGCAGTAGTAGCAGCAGTAGCAGCAGCAGTAGTAGTAGCAGCAGTAGTAGCAGCAGTAGCAGCAGCAGTAGTAGCAGCAGCAGCGGTAGTAGCAGCAGTAGCAGCAGTAGCAGCAGTAGTAGCAGCAGCAGTAGTAGTATTAGCAGCAATAGTAGCAGCAGCGGTAGTAGCAGCAGTAGTAGTAGCAGCAGTAGTAGTAGTAGCAGCAGCAGTAGTAGCAGCGGTAGTAGCAGTAGCGGCAGTAGCGGCAGCAGCGGTAGTAGCAGCAGGAGTAGCAGCAGCAGTAGCAGCAGCAGTAGCAGCAGCGGTAGTAGCAGCAGGAGTAGTAGCAGAAGCAGTAGTAGCAGAAGCAGTAGTAGTAGCAGCAGCAGTAGTAGCAGAAGCAGTAGTAGTAGCAGCAGCAGCTGTAGTAGCAGCAGCGGTAGTAGCGGCAGTAGTAGTAGCAGCAGTAGTAGCAGCAGTAGTAGTAGCAGCAGTAGCAGCAGCAGCTGTAGTAGTAGCAGCAGTCGTAGTAGCAGCAGCAGCAGTAGTAGCAGCAGTAGTAGTAGCAGCAGTAGTAGCAGAAGTAGTAGCAGCAGCAGTAGTAGCAGCAGTAGCAGCAGCAGCTGTAGTAGTAGCAGCAGTCGTAGTAGCAGCAGCAGTAGTAGCAGCAGTAGTAGTAGCAGCAGTAGTAGCAGCAGTAGCAGCAGTAGTAGTAGTAGCAGCAGCAGTAGTAGCAGCAGCAGTAGTAGTAGCAGAAGTAGTAGTAGCAGCAGCAGCAGTAGCAGCAGTAGTAGCAGTATTAGTAGTAGTAGCAGTAGTAGCAGCAGCAGTAGCAGCAGCAGTAGTAGCAGCAATAGTAGCAGCAATAGCAGTAACAGCAGTAGTAGTAGTAGCAGCAGCAGTAGTAGCAGCAGCAGCAGTAGTAGCAGCAATAGCAGTAACAGCAGTAGTAGTAGCAGCAGCAGTAGTAGCAGCAGCAGTAGCAGCAGCAGCAGTAGCAGCAATAGCAGTAATAGTAGCAGCAGTAGTAGTAGCAGCGCCGCTGTTTTGAGAAGACACCTCACTGTCACCGCAGACAAGTGTATCGACACGACCGCCGCTACGATAGCTCGTGGGGTGGGTGGGGGGTGGTGGTGGGGGGTGGGGGAGAGCCTCGGTACCCAGAAAGTTGTTTTGAGTTTTTCCTCCGACTCCGTACGTCATCGGAACGGGACAAGAGTTTAACTTGTCTGTGGGTGGCAAGTGCTGGGCAGTAGCGAGTAGCAGCAGCACCCGCGAAGGCTACCGGCGCTGTGGTGGTGGTTGTCCGGCGCCGCACCCGGCCGCCTTTGTCTCCCCCCGTGGCGATGCTTTATACGCACCGAGTGCTCACTTGAGGCCGAGTCGACCTAGGGGGAGGCTCGGGAACGGTTCGGAAAATCGTCACCGGTGTTGACCCCGAGGGGGGCTCGAACCGGGGCTCGCCGCTATGCTGCTGCCGCTCCCCGCCTTATGCGCACGGCATTGTTAACCGGGGCGGCCTGGCGGATTCGCATCGCGAATCCTCCCACGCGAACGGCAAACGCCACCGCCAGGTGGCAGGGACGGTGTCGTCATCGTCAGCGTCGTGATCACCGTCGTCGTCATCGTCGTCATCATTATCGTCGTCATCATTATCGTCGTCAGCATCGTCATCATTGTTGTTGTCAGCATCGTCGTGATCACCATCGTCATCGTCGTCATCATTATCGTCGTCAGCATCGTCATCATTGTTGTCGTCATCATCGTCGTGATCACCGTCATCATCGTCGTCATCATTATCGTCGTCAGCATCGTCATCATTGTTGTCGTCAGCATCGTCGTGATCACCGTCGCCGTCATTATTGTCGTCAGCGTCATCATCATTGTTGTCGTCATCATCATCGTCGTGATCACCATCGTCATCATTGTTGTCATCGTCGTCAGCGTCGTCATCATCATTGTTGTCGTCATCATCATCGTCGTCATCACCGTCGTCATCATTATCGTCAGCGTCGTCAGCGTCGTCATCATCATTGTCATCATCGTCGTGATCACCGTCGTCATCATCATCATTGTTGTCGTCATCGTGATCGCCGTCGTCCTCGTCGTCGTCATCATTATCGTCGTCAGCGTCGTCATCATCATTGTTGTCATCATCATCGTCGTCGTGATCACCGTCGTCATCATTGTTGTCATCGTCGTCAGCGTCGTCATCATCATTGTTGTCATCATCGTCGTGATCACCGTCGTCCTCGTCATCGTCATCATTATCGTCGTCAGCGTCGTCATCATCATTGTTGTCATCATCGTCGTGATCACCGTCGTCCTCGTCATCGTCATCATTATCGTCGTCAGCGTCGTCATCATCATTGTTGTCATCATCATCGTGGTCATCGTCGTCGTCATCATTATCATCATTATCGTCGTCAGCGTCGTCATCATCATTGTTGTCATCATCGTCGTGATCACCGTCGTCGTTATCGTCGTCATCATTATCGTCATCGTCGTCAGCGTCGTCGTCATCATTGTTGTCATCATCGTCGTCCTCATCGTCATCATTATCGTCATCGTCGTCAGCATCGTCATCATCATTGTCATCATCATCATGGTCATCGTCGTCCTCATCGTCGTCATCATTATCGTCGTCAGCGTCGTCATCATCATTGTCGTCATCATCATGGTCATCGTCGTCCTCATTATCGTCGTCATCATCGTCGTCATCATCATCGTCATCATCATCATGGTCATCGTCGTCATCATCACCGTCATCGTGAAGATGGTCGCGTAGGCCTCACTGCTGCTGCTGCTCCTTCGTTGCTTTGCTTCTCAATCCGCTTGTCCTCGTGACACTACTATGCACTATTCACTACTACACTATACACTACACTACTATACACTACTATGCACTATTCACTACTACACTATACACTACTATACACTACTATACACTACACTGTACACTACTATGCACTATACACTACTACACTACACTATACACTACTATACACTACACTATACACTACTAAACACTACACTATACACTACACTACTATACACTACCATACACTACTACACTACTATGCACTATACACTACTACACTACACTATGCACTACACTACTATACACTACACTATACACTACACTACTATACACTACTAAACACACTATACACTACACTACTATACACTACACTACTCTACATGATGCAATACTATACACTACACTACTATACACTACACTACTATACACTACACTACTATACACTACACTACTATACACTACACTACTATACACTACACTACTATACACTACACTACTATACACTACACTACTATACACTACACCACTATACACTACACTACTATACACTACACTACTATACATTACTATACACTACACTACTATACACTACACTACTATACACTACACTACTATACGTGATGCACTGCTGTACACAGACTCATGATACATATTACTATACACTACTACTGTATACACTACTACACTACACTATACACTACTATACACTACACTACTCTACGTGATGCACTGCTGTACACAGACTCTAGCTCTACATTACTATACACTACTACTGTGTACACTACTACACAACTATACACTACTACACTACTATACACTACACTACTATACACTACACTACTATACACTACACTACTATACACTACACTATACACTACACTATACACTACTATACACTACACTACTATACACTACACTATACACTACTTTACACCACTACTATACACTTTACTACTATACACTACACTACTATACACTACACTACTATACACTACACTACTATACACTACACACTTCTATACACTACACTCCTATACACTACGCTATACACTACTATACACTACACTATACACTACATCTATCTGGTTGGTGCCCCAAGTGTCGGGGATCCAACTTACCACCAGGTGGTGATCAGTTGACAGCTCTGCCCCCCTCTTCACCCGAGTGTCTGGAACATACGGCCTTAGGTCCGATGATACAACTGTGTAGTCAATCATTGACCTTCGGCCCGAGGTGCTCTAATACCAACTACACTAATGAGCATCCTTGTGTTCGAACACAGTGGTTGCTATTGACATTCTGTGACTAGCGCAGATTTCCAATAACAGCTCACCGTTCGGGTTCAGATCGGGGGGGGGGGGGGACCCATTCCTCCCAAATCACGTCTCTCCAAGCGTCTCCATCATTTCCCACGTGACCATTGAAGTCGCCCAGTGAGACTTTGGAGGCGGTAGGTCAGCACTTCATTGAGCGTGGCACTCTATCGAGCGCAGCACCCACCGTCTCGGAGAATGCCGATTACTCTGAACTGCTGTTTGGTGCATAATCACAGACCAGTCAGAGTTTTCCTTTTCTGAGACCCGAAGCCTCATTGAGGCGACCCACGCGTCTGCGGGTACAAGCTCCTACTGAGCAGCGCGCCCAGCCGGGGGGCTTGCGAGTATCCCCCACCAGGGCTTGCTCTGGAAGAGGAGAGAGACCACTCCCGATCGAGAAGCGTGGTTCCAGCGCCAATGTTGTGCGCGGAGGTCGAGACCGACCACTACACGTCTCGTCGGTAACCTTTCCCGCCTCCTCCACCGGCTCCCTCCAGCGACGTGACATTCCACGTCCCAGTAGCCCAGTGTCCCATCGCCAGGCTCCAGTAGGTCCAAGACCATCCCTCTCCGTGCCGTACTGGCATCGCACGCCAGCCCTCCCACCCTCACCCTTCGCCCAGCGGACGGTGGGGTCCCATGCGAGTAGCCATTTCGGCCTGGGCCCGACCGGGCTACGTGGGTCACCTGGCCACCAGGTGCTTGCCGGCAAACACCACCGCCTGGCCTTGCTCCAGAGGGGTTTCCCGGTGTATCTTGTCCGGGCGAGGTTCTCTGATTTTCACATTTTATAACCATTCATGGGGGGCTTTTGTCGGGACCGGTATTTGTCCGGAACCTCCCCCCAGGTATGTTCACCAAAGGGAGACTCTTAACCAGGAGAACAAGACTCCAGGCGACTTAGCTGTGAGGGTTATTGGAACACACAAATCCCACTGCCATGATGAGGTTACGATCCTGTTTCTGCTTTTATTGCTCCTGCTGCTTCTATTGCTTCTACTGCTTCTACTGCTTTTGTTTCTGGTTTTACTGCTTATACTGCTTCTGCTGCTCATACTGCTTCTGTTTCTGGTTTTACTATTTCTACTGCTACTACTTCGGCTGCTTCTTCTGCTACTGCTACTTTTACCACTTCTATTTCTACTGCTTCTTCTAATTCTACTGCATCTGCTTCTACTGCTTTTACTTCTACTACTGATTCTGCTTCTACTGCTTCTACTGCTTCTAGTTCTGCATTAGTGATTCTACTTCTGCTTATACTACTTCTATTGCTTCATGCTTCTTCTACTTTTACTGCTTCTACTTCTACTGCTCCACTGCTTCTGCTTGTACTGCTTCTACTGCATCTGCTTCTACTGCTAATGCTTCTACTGCTTCTGCTTCTACTGTTTCTCCTTGTACTGCTTCTACTGCTTATACTGCTTCGACTGCTTCTACTACTTCTACTGCGTCTACTACTACTTCTACTGCTTCTACTACTGCTTATAGTTTTACTACTTCTACTGCTTCTACTTTTACTGCTTCTACTACTGCTTATAGTTTTACTACTTCTACTGCTTCTACGTTTACTGCTTCTACTGCTCCACTGCTTCTATTTCTACTGCTTCTACTTGTACTGCTTCTGCTTCTAATGTTTCTGCTGCGTCTACTGCTTCTACTTCTCTTGTCGCTTCTACTGCTGCTACTGCTTCTATTGATTCTCCTGCTTCTACTTCTTCTACTGCTAATGCTTCGACTTTTAATGTTTCTACTTCTACTGTTTCTGCTTCTACTGCTGCTACTGCTTCTACTGCTTCTACTTTTACTGATTCTCCTACTTCTACTACTTATACTGCTTCTACTACTTATACTGCTTCTGCTTCTACTGCTTCTACTGCTTCTACTACTTATACTGCTTCTACTACTTATACTGCTTCTACTACTTATACTGCTTCTACTTCTACTGCTTCTACTTCTACTGCTTCTACTGCTTCTACTACTTATACTGCTTCTACTGCTTCTACAACTTATTATACTGCTACTGCTTCTACTGTTTCTGCTTCTACGTCTACTGCTTCTACGTCTACTGCTTCTACTACTGCTTCGACTGCTTCTGCTTCTACTACTTCTGCTACTTCTTATGCTTCTACTACTTCTACTGTTTCTACTTATACTGCTTCTACTGCTTATACTGCTTCTACTTCTACTGCTTCTACTGCTACGTATACTGCTTCTACTGCTTCTACTACTTCGACTGCTTCTACTGCTTGTACTGCTTCTACTGCTTGTACTGTTTGTACTGCTTCTACTGCTTGTACTGCTTCTACTCTTGTACTGCTAATGCTTATAATTTTACTGCTTCTACTGCTTCCACTACTGCTACTGCTTCTACTGCTTCTACTGCTTGTACTGCTAATGCTTATTATTTTACTGCTTCTGCTCTTTCTACTGCTTTTACTGCTTCTACTGTTCCTCTGCTTCTGCCGCTTCTACTTCTACTGCTTCTAATTCTTCTGCTTCTACTGGTACTGCTTCTACTGCTTCTACTGCTACTTCTACTGCTTCTGAATCTGCTGCTTCTACTGCTTCGACTTTTACTGCTTCTTCTGCTTCCACTGCTTCTATTTCTACTGCTTCTACTTGTACTGCTTCTGCTTCTAATGTTTCTGCTGCGTCTACTGCTTCTACTTCTCTTGTCGCTTCTACTGCTGCTACTGCTTCTATTGATTCTCCTGCTTCTACTTCTACTGCTAATGCTTCGACTTTTAATGTTTCTACTTCTACTGTTTCTGCTTCTACTGCTTCTACTTTTACTGATTCTCCTACTTCTACTACTTATACTGCTTCTACTACTTATACTGCTTCTGCTTCTACTGCTTCTACTTCTACTGCTTCTACTACTTATACTGCTTCTACTACTTATACTGCTTCTACTACTTATACTGCTTCTACTGCTACTTCTACTGCTTCTACTTCTACTGCTTCTACTTATACTGCTTCTACTGCTTCTACAACTTATTATACTTCTACTGCTACTGCTTCTACTGCTTCTACTGCTTCTACATCTACTGCTTCTACTACTGCTTCGACTGCTTCTGCTTCTACTACTTCTGCTACTTCTTATGCTTCTACTACTTCTACTGTTTCTACTTATACTGCTTCTACTGCTTATACTGCTCCTACTGCTTCTACTTCTACTGCTTCTACTGCTACGTATACTGCTTCTAGTGCTTCTACTACTTCGACTGCTTCTACTGCTTGTACTGCTTCTACTTCTACTGCTTGTACTGTTTGTACTGCTTCTACTGCTTGTACTGCTTCTACTCTTGTACTGCTAATGCTTATAATTTTACTGCTTCTACTGCTTCCACTACTGCTTCTACTGCTTGTACTGCTAATGCTTATAATTTTACTGCTTCTGCTTTTTCTACTGCTTTTACTGCTTCTACTGTTCCTCTGCTTCTGCCGCTTCTACTTCTACTGCTTCTAATTCTTCTGCTTCTACTGGTACTGCTTCGACTGCTTCTACTGCTTCTGCTACTTCTACTGCCTCTGAATCTGCTGCTTCTACTGCTTCGACTTTTACTGCTTCTACTACTCATACTGCTTCTAATGCTTCTGCTTCTACTACTGCTTCTACTGCTTTTACCGCTTCTGCTTCTACTACTTCTACTGCTCCACTGCTTATACTTCTATTCCTTAAACGTTTACTGATTCTACTACTCATACTGCTTCTAATGCTTGCTTCTACTACTGCTTCTACCACTTCTACTGCTTCTACCGCTTCTGCTTCTACTGCTTCTACTTCTACTGCTTCTACTACTTATACTGCTTCTGATTTTACTACTACTACTGGTTCTACTTCAACTGCTTCTGTTTCTACTGATTCTACTGCGTCTAATGCTTTTACTGCTACTGCTTCTTATGCTACTGTTTCTTTTACTTTAACTGCATCAACTGCTTCTACTTTTACTGATTCTACTACTGCTACTGCTTCTATTTCTTCCGCTTCTCCTGATTCTACTTCTGCTTCTACTACTGCTTTTATTGCTTCATGCTGCTTCTGCTACTACTGCTAATGCTTCTACTGCTTCTGCTACTACTGCTTCTGTTTCTACTGATTCTGCTGCTTCTACTGCTTCTAATGCTTCTACTGGTACTGCTTCGACTGCTTCTACTGCTTCTACTACTGCTTCTAATGCTTCTACTGCTTCTGATTCTGCTGCTTCTACTGATTATAATGCTTCTACTTTTACTGCTTCTATGTCTACTGCTTGGACTTGTACTGCTTTTGCTTCTGCTTCCACTACTTCTACTGCTTTTGCTTCTACGGCTTCTGCTTTTACTGCTTCTACTGCTCCACTGCTTCTACTGCTTCTACTTCTACTGCTCCACTGCTTCTACTTCTATTCCTTAAACTTTTACTACTTCTACTGCTTCTACTACTCATACTGCTTCTAATGCTTCTGCTTCTACTGCTTCTGCTTCTACCACTTCTACTGCTTCTACTTCTATTCCTTAAACTTTTACTGCTTCTACTGCTTCTACTACTCATACTGCTTCTAATGCTTCTGCCACTTCTACTGCTTCTACTGCTTCTACTGCTTCTGATTTTACTACTACTACTGGTTCTACTTCAACTGCTTCTGTTTCTACTGATTCTGCTGCTTCTACTGCTTCTACTTCTAATGCTTCTACTGCTACTGCTTCTACTACTGCTTCTACTGCTTCTGATTCTACTGCTTCTAATGCTTCTACTGCTTCTGATTCTACTGCTTATAATGCTTCTACTTTTACTGCTTCTATGTCTACTGCTTCTACTACTGCTACTGCTTCTACTACTGCTTCTACTGCTTCTACTACTTCTACTGCTTCTGATTCTACTGCTTCTACTACTTATACTGCTTCTGATTCTGCTGCTTCTACTGCTTATAATGCTTCTACTTTTACTGCTTCTATATCTACTGCTTCGACTTGTACTACTTCTGCTTGCTTTTGCTTCCACTACTTCTACTGCTTTTGTTTCTACGGCTTCTCCTGCTTTTACTGCTTCTACTGCTCCACTGCTTCTACTTCTACTGCTTCTACTTCTATTCCTTAAACTTGTACTGCTTCTACTGCTTCTACTACTCATACTGTGTCTCTAATGCTTCTACTGCTTCTACTGCTTGTACTGCTAATGTTTTTGCTGCTTCTGCTACTGCTTCTACTGCTGCTTCTGCTGCTTCTGATTTTACTACTTCTACTACTACTGCTTCAACTGCTTCTGTTTCTAATGATTCTGCTGCTTCTACTGCTTCTAATGCTTCTACTGCTACTGATTCTTATGCTACTGTTTCTTTTACTTTAACTGCTTCAACTGCTTCTACTTTTACTGCTTCTACTACTGCTACTGCTTCTATTTCTTCCGCTTCTCCTGATTCTACTTCTGCTTTTACTACTGCTTTTATTGCTTCATGTTTCTACTGCATCTACTGCTAATGCTTCTACTGCTTTTGCTACTTCTGCTTCTACTGCTTCTACTGATTCTGATTCTACTGCTTCGACTGCTGCTACTGCTTCTACTCCTGATTCTACTGCTTCTAATGCTGCTACTGATTCTGCTGCTTCTACTGCTTATAATGCTTCTACTTCTACTGCTTCTACTTTTACTGCTTCTATGTCTACTGCTTCGACTTGTACTGCTTTTGCTTGCTTCTGCTTCCACTACGTCTACTGCTTTTGCTTCTACGGCTTCTGCTTTTACTGCTTCTGCTGCTTCTACTTCTACAGCTCCACTGCTTCTACTTCTATTCCTTAAACTTTTACTGCTTCTACTGCTTCTACTCATACTGCTTCTAATGCTTCTACTGCTTCTACTACTTCTACTGCTTCTACTGCTTCTACTACTCATACTGCTTCTACTGCTTGTACTGCTTCTACTGCTTCTGATTTTACTACTTCTACTACTACTGGTTCTACTGCTTCAACTGCTTCTGTTTCTACTGCTTCTGCTGCTTCTACTGCTTCTACTGCTTCTAATGCGTCTAATGCTACTGTTTCTTTTACTTTAACTGTTTCAACTGCTTCTACTTTTACTGCTTCTACTACTGCTTCTATTTCTTCCGCTTCTGATTCTACTTCTGCTACTGCTTTTATTGCTTCATGCTTCTACTCCTTCTACTGCTAAAGCTTCTACTGCTTCTGCTACTACTGCTTATGATTCTGCTGCTTCTACTCCTTCTACTGCTAATGCTTCTACTGCTTCTACTGGTTCTGTTTCTACTACTTCTAATGCTTCTCCTTTTAATGCAATTGTTTCTATATCTACTGCTTCTACTGATACTGCTTCTACTGCGTCTGTTTCTACTGCTACTGCTTCTATATCCACTAGTTCTACTGCTTCTACTTTTAATGCTTATACTGCTTCTTTTACTTTAACTGCTTCTGCTTCACCTCATACTTTTACTGCTTCTCCTGATTCCACGTCTACTACTACTGCTTCTGCTTATACTGTTTCTACTGCTTCTGACTCTACTGCTTCTGCTGCTTCTACTTCTACTGCTTCTACTGCTACTGATTCTACTTCTGTTTCGACTGCTGTTACTGCTTCTACTGCTTCTGCTACTACTGCTTCTGCTTATACTGTTTCTACTGCTTATGATTCTACTGCTTCTGCTGCTTCTACTGCTACTGATTTTACTTCTGTTTCTACTACTGCGACTGCTTCTACTGCTAATGTTTCTACTGCTTCTGCTACTACTGCTTCTGCTTATGCTGTTTCTACTGCTTCTGATTCTACTGCTTCTACTGCTACTTCTATTTCTTCCGCTTCTACTGATTCTGCTTCTACTACTGTTACTGCTTCTACTGCTAATGCTTCTACTGCTTCTGCTACTACTGCTTCTACTTCTTCTGCTTCTACTGATTCTGCTACTACTGCTTCTGCTTATGCTGTTTCTACTGCTTCTGATTCTACTGCTTCTACTGCTACTTCTATTTCTTCCGCTTCTACTGATTCTGCTTCTACTGTTACTGCTTCTACTGCTAATGCTTCTACTGCTTCTGCTACTACTGCTTCTACTTCTACTGCTTCTACTGATTCTGCTACTACTGCTTATACTGTTTATACTGCTTCTGATTATACTGCTTCTATTTCTTCCGCTTCTACTGATTCTACTGCTTCTACTACTGCTACTGCTTATACTGCTAATGCTTTTATTGCTAATGCTTCTACTGCTTCTGCTACTACTTCTACTGCTTCTTCTACTGCTTTTACTGCTTCTGCTAATGCTTTTATTGATTCTACTACTACTTCTGCTACTGCTGCTTCTGTTCCTGCTGCGTCTACTGCTTCTTGTATGTACTCACAACAACGAGCGGAGCGCCGGGCGGCTTACCGCTGGGGAGCGGTGGTGTAGTGGTCAGCACTGGGGAGCGGTGGTGTAGTGGTTAGCGCTGGGGAGCGGTGGTGTAGTGGTTAGCGCTGGGGAGCGGTGGTGTAGTGGTTAGCGCTGAGGAGCGGTGGTGTAGTGGTTAGCGCTGGGGAGCGGTGGTGTAGTGGTTAGCGCTGAGGAGCGGTGGTGTAGTGGTTAGCACTGGGGAGCGGTGGTGTAGTGGTCAGCGCTGGGGAGCGGTGGTGTAGTGGTCAGCACTGGGCAGCGGTGGTGTAGTGGTCAGCACTGGGGAGCGGTGGTGTAGTGGTCAGCACTGGGGAGCGGTGGTGTAGTGGTTAGCGCTGGGGAGCGGTGGTGTAGTGGTCAGCGCTGGGGAGCGGTGGTGTAGCGGTTAGCGCTGGGGAGCGGTGGTGTAGCGGTTAGCGCTGGGGAGCGGTGGTGTAGTGGTCAGCGCTGGGGAGCGGTGGTGTAGTGGTCAGCACTGGGGAGCGGTGGTGTAGTGGTTAGCGCTGGGCAGCGGTGGTGTAGTGGTCAGCACTGGGGAGCGGTGGTGTAGTGGTTAGCACTGGGGAGCGGTGGTGTAGTGGTCAGCACTGGGGAGCGGTGGTGTAGTGGTTAGCACTGGGGAGCGGTGGTGTAGTGGTCAGCACTGGGGAGCGGTGGTGTAGTGGTTAGCGCTGGGGAGCGGTGGTGTAGTGGTTAGCGCTGGGGAGCGGTGGTGTAGTGGTCAGCACTGGGGAGCGGTGGTGTAGCGGTTAGCGCTAGGCCGCGCTATGAACCCGACGACCCGAGTTCGATTCCCGCTCACGGCCACCACCAACACCCAGTGACGATTCTCTGAACCGGTCGTGGGTCTCCCCGTAGGTCGACTCAGCCTCAAATGAGGGTGCTGTGTGTGAACAAAAAAAAAAGTCGCCACTCGGGAGACAAAGGCGGCCGGGCGTGGTGCTGGCCACCCACCATCACCTCGTGTGCCACAGTGCCGGTAGCCTTCACAGCTGCTACTGCTGCTCGCTAACAGCACTTGCCCCTACAGTATGTTAAGACTATACGGGGACGTGGAGTCTTTGTACAGGTATCTATAGCCAGATATTCCCGATGAGAGAGACAGAGATTACTCTTGTTACGTCCGGAGAGTTACCGGGGAGTTGGGATAATCTTTGGTTCCTGGAACCGCGAACGGGGAGTTAATGTTGGAACCTTCTAAGGTTCTGTATTCATGAAAGGCATCAGCGTCATCGTCATCATCACCACCAACACTACCGTGACCACCATGATCAAAACCACCACCACTACTACCATCGCCGTCACCATCATCATCGTCACCACCTCCATCATCACCAATCCAATAGTGGCGGTGACGTCACCAAGGCGCCTGTACCAGGCTAAGTGCACCTTGAGACCACGTGGCGTGTCGAAGGTTCGCTGACAGGTGGAGGCCACGGGACAGACCCAGCAGGTGCCATGGGTTGGCTGACTGAGATGAATGGTAGATGCACACCAGCTGTGTACCCCCTACTGTGCCAAATTTCTGCATCTTAGGCGCCCGGCGCTCCGCTCGTTGTTGTGAGCGTCGCTCCTCCACCCTCCGTTGTTGTTGGAGGGCGACTGCCTCCAACTGCCCAGTAGCAGCGTCCTTCACGAGCCTCCTCCACAGAGGCCGATCTTGACACCGCTGGTACCGGTCATCGGCAAGTCCACTCAGCTCCACGTCCTCCTGTGCCACATCAATCCGTCTCTTCTCCAGCCCGTGCCGCGCCCGTTTAGCGCTCCCTCTGTGTGGTCAAACTGGCTGGGCATTCCAGCCAGGTTAAACCCAGGATGGATCGTAGGCAGGCCAGCCTGAATGTTTCTAACCGTGTTCCAGTTAAGGGGATCAACGTTTCACAAGCGTAGAGAAGGGAGGGCATGACGGTTGCCGAGAAGAATCGAAGTTTCGTGCGGAGCGACAGGCCAGGAAGCTCCCACACAGTGCCACACAGTCGATGAAAAGATAATGTCGCCCGACTGATTTGGAGTGTGAACTCTGCTGTAAAACCGGAGCCGGTCATAAGCACACTGCCCCGGTATGGGACACTCTCCACTCTCTCCACTACTGCTCCATCACCAATGGGGAGCTTAGGGGGTGGAGTGTCCGATGGCACAAAATATCTCGGCAGGTGCTTAGTTATGGAGAGGCTGATGGTAAGACCCCACCTCTTAGTGGCACGCTCCAGGTTCAGCAGCAGCGCCTCCAACTCTTCTGATCAGCAATCACCAAATCATTGACATACATAACATGGTTGAGCAATAGGGAGCCATCCCTCAACCACACCTGGGCATCGATCAGCCTCCCATTGTATTTGTACCAGATGGAAATTGCTCCGGTACAGCCATGGAAAGCTTCTCGAACTACGTGGTCAAAGATGATGCTAAATAATGTGGAAGCCAGAGGACATCCCTGTCGCACCTCAAGGTAAACAGGGAGTGGTTTTGACTCCTGGCCACGTAGTTTTACCCGGGCCTGCCCACCATGATGAAGGTCCTTAATGATTTTGAGCAGAGAGTCAGCGACTCCAAAAGCACGAAGAACAACCCAGAGCCCAGGCCTACTGATGGTATCATAGGCCTTGACCAGGTCAATAAAGCAGAGATGTAGGTCTTGCTGGAATTCCCTCCACCTCAGCTGTAGCAGACGGACAGAAAAATATGGCATCTGTGCAGGACCGCCCTTTCCTGAAACCGCATTGGGGCTCCGAAAGCCTCTCCTCAGCGTGCCTGGCCAAGGCGATGTTGAATAATCCTTGCCAGGACCTTTCCCGGCACACTGAGGAGTGAGATGCCCCTGTAGTTGTTACAATTAGGATATCCTTCCAATCCCACAGAACCCGTCCTGTGGTCCAGACAGCTGTGATGTCACCTCGGGCAGTCTCCACACAGACGCAACCCTCAACATTTCGCTTGGGAGATCGTCTCTGCCCGGCGCTTTTCCTGGTCGCACTTCCTTGCACAAATGGCACCTCAGCCAGCCACTCAGAAGGGGGGGGGGTGGCTACTTCTGCCAATATTTGAGGCACCGCAGCTCTAGCAGGGTCGTCCCCACCTTGCCCCACGATGTTGTCCGTGCTGAGGGAATTCCCCTCCCCCAGGACCTCAGAAATGCTCTGCAGACCAGTCACTGGGGGTCGGAGATCGGATCACCGTTCTTTCCCTTGACGATGGTGATAGGTGTGGCGCTGCAAGTATCTTCTTTTTTTATGGAATTAAATAGTGATTGGTGATTGTGGGCTACCGAGGTATATTCCACCTTACTCTTTGGTTCTATTCGGTAAAGTCACGTAGGTAAAAAATAAAACAACAAAAAATGAAAATAAATCACGACGTTTCGGCCACAACACAAGCGGCCTTCATCAGGTGAAGGGATCAAACTGTCCAGAGGACAGCGTTGGAGTGAAGAAAGCCAAGCGCAGGTCGCCTCCTTTTAAGCTGTGAGGGGTTAAACAGAAAATGCCTTGACAAAGGAAATTAGCATGAAACGTTTTACTGAGAAAGCTTGGAATTAGATTCCACCTTCCCAGCAAGCCGCGACCACCCATCCTTGTGGCGCCGCACGGCTCTCTCCGAATCTCCAAGTGAAGGCCGCGGTAAGCCTCCTCATCCGATGTTCAAATGCCGTAAACCGTGGACGTGGGTCTGTCGTTTCCTCCCGACCGGCCAGAACACATACTTCGGCCAGGCTCTCTGGGGAGGTGTGGACCGCGTACCCAAATGCAGTCGTTGCAGCTGCATGAGCCACAGTCCTGAACCTCGCCCATTTCCCCTCGGCAGCAGAAGGACGATGCCAACCCCCAGCTGCAAAGCGATTCTTTGCTTGGAACTATCTCCAGCTAGCTGAGACCGGGCCACTCTGGGTTTGAATGGGGTCCTAGATGGGCACCCACCACCGGAGCGGAAGAAAATGGCAGGCGCATCTTACAGGATGACAAGTCGATGGTCAGTGGGCAGATTAGCTCCACGGTAGGTCCTGGTGTCAAGGACATGGGCCCGCATCCGCTGTTTTGTCACTACGTGGTCCAGCAGATGTTCTTGCTTGGACCTGGCGTGCATCCATGATGTTGTGTGGATGCGCCGATGCCGGAACAGCGTGTTGGTAATTACAAGCCCATGGGCTGCACGAAATTTTAGAAGCCTCCTACCGTTGAGATAATCTGGCCCATGCCTTGCAATCACTCCAGACCAGGTGCCAGCATCATGACCAACTCGGGCATTGAAGTCACCCAACAAGATGACTCTATCCCGAGGCACCGCTTTAAGATCGCAACTGGGACAGGAGGTCATAGAAGGCGTCTGACTCGTCGGCCTTGCCTGCATCCCTCCAATGATGGTCGTCTTCGGTGGGGGCATAAGTAACCACGACCACCACTCCTCGCCTCTGGTTGATGGGAAGGCGAGCCCAAAGTAGCCTGGAGCTTACAGCTTCCCACACCTCACCGCCACGCTCCCACACCGCCACCATCATTGTCACCACTCACATCGTCACCACCACCATCATCACCACTCACATCGTCACTAGCACCACCAAACACATCGTGATCACCATCATTACGATGACGACGATGGCGGTGTCGATTAATCGATCAATCGGTTACCACTACCCCCCCCCCCCCCCCCCCAGATTGCCCCAGATAGAGGGGAGACCGTGGACAGCTGACACATGCTGTAGTTCCTGGGGGGGTCACAATAGCCCCCTCCCTGACCCCCCCCCTCTCTGATCCCCCCCCCCCGACCCCAAAATTCCCGCCCCTTCACTGTGTGTGTGAGTGTTGTTTTTCTATGAACCTGCTGTGAATGTTGGGCTCAGTGGCTCACTCTCCTATTGGATGATGGGCTGGGTGGCTCACTCTCCTATTGGATGATGGGCTCTGTGGCTCACTCGCCTATTGGATGATGGGCTGGGTGGCTCACTCTCCTATTGGATGATGGGATCGGTGGCTCACTCTCCTATTGGATGATGGGCTGGGTGGCTCACTCTCCTATTGGATGATGGGCTGGGTGGCTCACTCTCCTATTGGATGATGGGATCGGTGGCTCACTCTCCTGTTGGATGATGGGCTGGGTGGCTCACTCTCCTATTGGATGATGGGCTGGGTGGCTCACTCCTATTGGATGATGGGCTGGGTGGCTCACTCTCCTATTGGATGATGGGCTGGGTGGCTCACTCTCCTATTGGATGATGGGCTTTGTGGCTCACTCTCCTATTTAATGACTTCTATCGATCTATCTATTTATTATCGTCGCGATGCCTTTTTGGATGGGTGGGGGGGGGCTTTAATTTGTTTACGTTTACAATTACGCGCCTGCGTGCGTGTGTACACGTGTGTGTGTGTGTGTACACGCGTGTGTGTGTGTACGCGCGCATGTAAACCTGCGATTGGCTACGGTTAGCCCGGTTGGCTATGGTACGGTATGAAAGACGTACAACATACATAGACGTGTGTGTGTACACGTGTGTGTACACGCGTGTGTGTGTGTGTACACACACACACGCACGCGTGCGTGGTGGGGGTCAATGTACTATGTACAGGGACGCCTCTACTTACGAACATTCGACTTATGAACTTTCAGAGATACGAACAAACCTGTCCCCCCGTATGTCCATTTGCCTGTTCGGTTCGAGAGTCGTAAGTTCAACCGCCGCGCAATAGATGGCGGTGGTGGCATCTACATCTACAGAACGTGAAGAACCAGTGGCATTTACATCTGCAGAACGTGAAGAACCAGTGGTATCTACATCTACAGAACGTAAATAACCAGTGGCATCTACAGAACATGAAGAACCAGTGGCATCTACATCTGCAGAACGTGAAGAACCAGTGACATCTACGTCTGCAGAACGTGAAGAACCAGTGGCATCTACGTCTGCAGAACGTGAAGAACCAGTGGCATCTACGTCTGCAGAACGTGAAGAACCAGTGGCATCTACAGAACGTGAAGAACCAGTGGCATCTACATCTGCAGCACGTGAAGAACCAGTGGCATCTACATTCTACAGAAGATTCTACAACTTTTAAAGCAATTCCCCGTGTCTAGTGTACACGCCGTGCACCGCGTTTGAAATCGACGGGAGTGAGGTTGGGACTTGTGAACAAATCGACTTACGAACACAGACCTCTGGAATCGAACTCGTTCGTAAGTAAAGGAGTCCCTGTACTCTGTATCGGGGGGATTGGGGGGAGGGATGACTCGTGAACTCGCGGTACGATAATTGCGCTCGGTTTTTTATTTATTTAACTACTTTATTTGTGGGGGGGCGGGGCAGAGGGGGTCAGTAGTAGGGGGGGCGTTCTGATTGATGAGTCGTGAAGAAACTCGTTTAGCCTCGCCTCTAGACTTGTAGTCACCCTGGTTCAACACCGACTCCACTTGAAGCTTCCACTCACCCACTCACTCACCTACTAACTCACCCATTCATTCACCCACTCACCCACCCACCGTCTCACTCACTCGCTCACTCACCATCTAACCGACTCAATCACCCACTCACTCACCCACTCGCTCACCCACCATCTAACCCACTCACCGTCTCACTCGCTCACCCACCATCTAACCCACTCACTCACCCACTCACTCGCTCACTCACCCACCATCTCACCCACCCACTCACCCACTACACCTACTCACTACACCCGCGATCCCACTCACTCGCACACTCACCTACCCACTATCTCACCCACCCACCATCCCACTCACTCGCCCACCCACTCACTCGCTCACCTAACGATCGCACTCACCTACCCACTCACCCACCTGTGTCACACAATCACCTTGACACCTTGCTGGCACGGCGCAGATGCGCCAGTGGAAAACAAAACACAAAAAGACGCGTATGATGTCTTATGAGGCCAGCGTAGCACGGCTCGGTTCCGGCTCGGCTCTGCAAAATGGCAGTGAGAAAAAAAAAACCCAACAGTGCCGTGCTGGTCCCGTGCTGGTGCGGCCCGGATGTGCAAGTGCAAAAACAAACAAAAAAAACGTATCAAGTGTTGTGTGAGGCCAGCTTAGCACGGGTTGGTAAAAAAAACCACCCGTGCCGTGCCATGCCATAAAAAAACCCCGTTGTGTTTGTGTACCCAGGCCAGGCTGTTGTTGTTGTTGGTGGTGGTGGTTGTGGTGGTGGTGGCAGCGCTGCCGCAAACAACGGAGGCGGGTTGGCGAGCGGGCGGGCGGGCTGAATCGGCATGCACCGCTGTAGGCCCTCTTGGTCCACGTGAGTCAAAGGGATCGCCCGTCCCAGCCAGAAGCTGACACGTGGTCCAACGCTTGCCGGGGGTTGATGGTTGGTTGGTGGTTGGTTGGTGGTTGGTTGGTGGTTCATCTTCTTTGGTTCTTTCGGTAAAGTCACGTAGAATGAGAATAAAATAATAAATTGATAAAATAAAAACACAATATTCTCACGACGTTTCGGCCACAATTTATTATTTTATTCTCATTCTACGTGGTGGTGACTTTACCGAAAGAACCAAAGAAGATGAATCCTTGCAGTCACGAAAGCTTTAAATCGAAATTTGTTTGGTGGTTGGTTGGGTGTGGTCCATTGATTTGGTGGTGGTGGTGGTGGTTGTTGTTGTTGCCCGGCGGGGCATCGACGAGGCGAGCTGTGAGACGGAAGATCCGGGCCGAGAAATCGGTCTCTTATCCACCCACCACCACCACCACAACCACCCCCACCACCACCCCCCTGCCTCCCAACCGGCCGCACGCGTTGGTGAATCGTGGGTGGCGAGTGAAGGTTGAAGTCGCTCGTCGTTGGATTTGGGACCCTTCCGTTGATGTCCCTTTCTGGGCAGTTTCCTCGCATTAAATTTGGGGTTTGCGGGGGGCGGGGGGAGCCCCCCACACCCTCCCCCTTTAAATAAGTCGACTGTCGTGTCTGTTCTGTCGTCCTGGATAGGAGAGAGAGAATGCGTTTGTGTGTCTGTGTGTGTCTTTTGTTCTATGACGTCTCCTGGCCACACCCCATTTGGCGGAGCCAGGAGACTGAATCTTTAACCCCAGGAACTCCTCCAGAAACAACAAAAAGCCACTACGGATGGCCACGTGGAATGTTCGAACGCTCACTGCGGAGGAGAGGCTGCCACTCCTCTGTCTGGAGCTGGACAGGTACCGCCTGGATCTCTGTGGCATTCAGGAGGCCCGGTGGACCGGCTCTGGCTCCTGCCATTATGAGGGGTGGACAGTCATCTACTTGGGGCAGGAGACTACTAAATAACAGGGAGTGGCTCTTCGGAACAAAATAATAAAGGGGGCGTGGGAGCGTGGCGGTGAGGTGTGGGAAGCTGTAAGCACCAGGCTACTTTGGGTTCACCTTCCCATTAACCAGAGGCGAGGAGTGGTGGTCGGCAAGGCCGATGAGTCAGATGCCTTCTATGACCTGGCTAAAGTGGTCCCTCGGGATAGAGTCATCTTGTTGGGTGACGTCAATGCCCGAGTTAGTCAGGATGCTGGCACCTGGTCTGGAGTGATTGGAAGGCATGGGCCAGATCAGCTCAATAACGGTAGGAGGCTGCTAGATTTTTGTGCAGCCCATGGGCTTGTAATTACCAACACGCTATTCAGGCATCGGCGCATCCACACAACATCATGGATGCATGCCGGGTCCAAGCAAGAACATCTGCTGGACTACATAGTGACGGAACAGCGGATGCGCGCCCATGTCCTTGACACCAGGACCTACCGTGGAGCTGATCTGCCCTCTGACCATGGACTTGTCATCTGTAAGATGCGCCTGCCATTCTTCCACTCTGGTGGTGGGTGTACACCCAGGACCCCATTCCAACCTAAGGTGGCCTGGTCTCAGCTAGCTGATGAAAGTTGCAAGCGAGAATTTCATCATTGCTTGCGGCTGGGGATGGCATCATCCCCCACTCCTCCAGATGTCGGGGGAAATGGGCGAGGTTTAGGACTGTGACTCATGCAGCTGCAATGGCTGCTTTGGGTTCACGGTCCAGACCTCCCCAGAGACCCTGGCTGATAGAAGAGCTGTTCAGGATGGCCTCCCAGCTTTGACCTTTTCCTAGACCACATCAATTCCAGAGACCCTTCCATCAAATTCACCATGGAAGTGGAGAAAGATGTCAAGCTGCCATTCTTGGATGTTCTGTTTGAGAGAAGGTCTGATGGCTCTTTGGGACATTCTGTTTACAGGAAGCCCACCCACACAGACTCCTACTTGAAACCTGATTCCCACCACCACCCGACTCTGAAGAATTCTCTCATCAAAACGTTGTACCATAGGGCTCATTGCATTTCTGACCAACACCACCTGACCAGTGAATTAAAACTTGTACATCTGGCCCTCAAGATGAACGGTTACTCTGACCGTACCATCCGCCAAGCTGTTTCTCCCACCATACAGAAACAACCACTTGACACTCCGATCAAAATCATCACGTTACCATACATAGCAGGCGTTACTAAAACGATTTCCAAAATTCTAAACAAACACAAGATCCAGGTCCACAGTACACAAAATCCGTGATCTGATCCCATCTGTTAAGGATGTCATTCCTGACTTACAGTACCCCGGTGTTTACAAATTGAGTTATACCTGCGGTGACTGCTATATCGGAGAGACGAAGCGACATATCTCTGACCGAATTCGCGAGCACAAATCAGATTTGAAACACGGCAGAACGAATTCTTCTGCCGTGGCTGATCACTTATACAACGCTGTGGGTTATCAAGATATTGTTTTCTCCGATACCAAGGTACTCTGCAAACCTACCGGTTAATATCAGAGATTTGTCCACGAGGCCATCCAGATTTACAAACACAGACACAACTTAAACCGAGAGGATGGTTTCAAATTAAGCAACCATTGGAAAGATGTTCTAAATCAAGTCGAACGTTAGCTGCCTTTTAATTGTACAGCAATTTTCAGTGGTGGTATGCCAAACTTTAGATGCTTTTTTCGTTTTAAAAAATGGGGCGTACTCGCCCGCCATCGCCATCCCCCCGAACTCCCCGGCAGCATAACAAAAGGGATTTTACCCGCATGTGTTGGCAGTCCACCACAGCCTTCCCCCCGAACCCCCTGCAGCTTAACAAAAGGCGGCTTGACTCAGCCCTCCCACCCACCCACGCCCCTTTCTGACTCCTCCTCCCCCCCCCCCTTAACCTATATATAAACCCGATCCTCTCAGAGCTGTGTACTTAACACAGATCTTCTGCTGTGACTATTCCACCTGAAGACGGAAGCTTGTGTTGCCTCCGAAACGTCGTGATTTAATTGTTTTATTTTATTTTACCAACGTGACTTTACCGAATAAAACCAAAGAGTGTGTTCAGGATGGTTGGGAAAAAGCGACAGGCCCACTCTCATCGTCTACAGCATCCCACGTCGGAGAATGAGGAGGCTTACCCCGCAGCCTTCGCTCGGAGGTTCGGAGAGCCGTGAGGCGCTGCAAGGATGGGTGGTGGTCGTGAGTTGCTGAGGAGATGGAGTCTGCCTCAATGGCCCGCGATCACAAATCCCTATTTAACTCCATCAAAAAAGTAACCTGCAGCGCCACACCTATTACCATTATTAGGGGAAAAAACGTTGATCCAATCTCCGACCCCCAGGAACAGGTTTGCAGATTTGCTGAGCAATCCTGTGAAGTCCTGGGGGAGGGGAAATCCCTCGACATGGGAAACATCGTGGCACAAAGTGGGGATGACCCTGCTGTGGCTGCGGTGCCCCAAATATTTGAAGAAGTCACCCCCTGTGAGTGGCTGGCTGAGGTGTCATCTGTTGAGGAAGTGCTGAAGGCGATCCGGAGTCTGAGACCAGGAACGGCACCGGGAAGAGATGATCTCACAAGCGAAATGCTGGGGGAGGGTGGCGTTTGTGCACAGACTGCCCTACATGACATCATTCAAGTTTCAAGTTTCATTTATGAGGTATAGCCCTTTGAGCCATGCGGCTCTTAAGTCGGATGCAACCGCAACAAACAAAATTTGAACACAGAACATCTTAAAGCGACAACGCGTAACAGAAACGTCCTGGAATAAACCGGCAAATATTCCACGCACGAAAAAAAACTTCTTAAAACGCTGTGTGCAAAAATCAATGTGGTACAAGCCAACAACAACAACGACCATAAGACAATTTAGATGAACCATATGTTTTCGAATCACCAAAATAAAGCCATAAAACAATGTAACAACGGTAATCATAGGAACTGTGATTTTAAATGTAACAATAAACGATATACATAACACGTACGACAAAAAACTGCAGCCATAGCTGGCAGCACGACACTCCCAGTGTGTGATGTGTGAGCGAGTCAGCGGCAGTGTGAGTGAGTGTATGATGAGTGAGTCAGCGTATGATGTGTAAGTGAGTGTATGATGTGTGAGTGAGTCTATGATGTGTGAGTGAGTGTATGATGTGTGAGTGAGTGTATGATGAGCGAGTCAGTGTATGATGTGTGAGTGAGTCTATGATGTGTGAGTGAGTGTATGATGTGTGAGTGAGTCAGCAGCAGCGTGAGTGAGTGTATGATGTGTGAGTGAGTGTATGATGTGTTAGTGAGTCAGCGGCAGTGTGAGTGAGTGTATGATGTGTGAGTGAGTGTATGATGTGTGAGCGAGTGTATGATGTGTGAGTGAGTGTATGATGTGTGAGTCAGTGTATGATGTGTGAGTGAGTCAGCGGCAGTGTGAGTGAGTGTATGATGTGTGAGTGAGTGTATGATGTGTGAGCGAGTGTATGATGTGTGAGTGAGTGTATGATGTGTGAGTCAGTGTATGATGTGTGAGTGAGTGTATGATGTGTGAGTGAGTGTATGATGTGTGAGTGAGTGTATGATGTGTGAGTGAGTGTATGATGAGCGAGTCAGTGTATGATGTGTGAGTGAGTCTATGATGTGTGAGTGAGTGTATGATGTGTGAGTGAGTCAGCAGCAGCGTGAGTGAGTGTATGATGTGTGAGTGTATGATGTGTTAGTGAGTCAGCGGCAGTGTGAGTGAGTGTATGATGTGTGAGTGAGTGTATGATGTGTGAGCGAGTGTATGATGTGTGAGTGAGTGCATGATGTGTGAGTCAGTGTATGATGTGTGAGTGAGTCAGCGGCAGTGTGAGTGAGTGTATGATGTGTGAGTGAGTGTATGATGTGTGAGCGAGTGTATGATGTGTGAGTGAGTGTATGATGTGTGAGTCAGTGTATGATGTGTGAGTGAGTGTATGATGTGTGAGTGAGTGTATGATGTGTGAGCGAGTGTATGATGTGTGAGTGAGTGTATGATGTGTGAGTCAGTGTATGATGTGTGAGTGAGTGTATGATGAGTGAGTCAGTGTATGATGTGTGAGTGAGTCAGCAGCAGCGTGAGTGAGTGTATGATGTGTGAGACAGTGTATGATGTGTGAGTGAGTCAGCGGCAGTGTGAGTGAGTGTATGATGTGTGAGTGAGTGTATGATGTGTGAGCGAGTGTATGATGTGTGAGTGAGTGTATTATGTGTGAGTCAGTGTATGATGTGTGAGTGAGTGTGTGATGTGTGAGTGAGTCAGCAGCAGCGTGAGTGAGTGTATGATGTGTGAGTCAGTGTATGATGTGTGAGCGAGTGCATGATGTGTGAGTGAGTGTATGATGTGTGAGTGAGTGTATGATGTGTTAGCCAGCGCATGATGAGTGAGTGAGTCAGCAGCAGCTTGAGTGAGTGTATGATGTGTGAGTCAGTGTATGATGTGTGAGTGAGTCAGCAGCAGCTTGAGTGAGTGTATGATGTGTGAGTCAGTGTATGATGTGTGAGCGAGTGCATGATGTGTGAGTGAGTGTATGATGTGTGAGTGAGTGTATGATGTGTGAGTGAGTGTATGATGTGTGAGTGAGTATATGATGTGTGAGTGAGTGTATGATGTGTGAGTGAGTGCATGATGTGTGAGTGAGTGTATGATGTGTGAGTGAGTGTATGATGTGTGAGTGAGTGTATGATGTGTGAGTGAGTGTATGATGTGTGAGTGAGTGTATGATGTGTGAGTGAGTGTATGATGTGTGAGTGAGTCAGTGTATGATGAGCGAGTCAGTGTATGATGTGTGAGTGAGTGTATGATGAGTGAGTGAGTGTATGATGTGTGAGTGAGTGTATGATGTGTGAGTGAGTGTATGATGTGTGAGTGAGTGTATGATGTGTAAGTGAGTGTATGATGTGTGAGTGAGTGTATGATGTGTGAGTGAGTGTATGATGTGTGAGCGAGTGCATGATGTGTGAGTGAGTGTATGATGTGTGAGTGAGTGTATGATGTGTGAGTGTATGATGTGTGAGTCAGTGTATGATGTGTGAGTGAGTGTATGATGTGTGAGTGAGTGTATGATGTGTGAGTGAGTGTATGATGTGTGAGTGAGTGTATGATGTGTGAGTGAGTGTATGATGTGTGAGTCAGTGTATGATGTGTGAGTCAGTGTATAATGTGTGAGTGAGTGTATGATGAGTGAGTGAGTCAGTGTATGATGTGTGAGTGAGTCAGTGTATGATGAGTGAGTCAGTGTATGATGTGTGAGTCAGTGTATGATGAGTGAGTGTATGATGTGTGAGTGTATGATGTGTGAGTCAGCGTATGATGTGTGAGTGAGTCAGCGTATGATGAGTGAGTCAGTGTATGATGTGTGAGTGAGTCAGGGTATTATGTGTGGGTGAGTCAGTGTATGATGTGTGAGTGAGTCAGGGTATGATGTGTGAGTCAGCGTATGATCAGTGAGTCAGCGTATGATGAGTGAGTGTATGATGTGTGAGTCAGTGCATGGTGTGAGTGAGTCAGTGCATGATGTGTGAGTCAGTGCATGATGTGTGAGTGAGTCAGTGCATGGTGTGAGTGAGTCAGTGTGTGATGTGTGAGTGAGTAAGTGTATGATTCTAGATTTAAAGCTTTCGTGACTGCAAGGATCCATACTCTTTGGTTCTATTCGGTAAAGTCACGTAGGTGAAAAATAAAACAACAAAAATCACGACGTTTCGGCCACAACACAAGCGGCCTTCATCAGGCGAAGGGATCAGGCTGTCTCGAGGACAGCGCTGGAGTGAAATACAGCCACGCTCAGACCGCGGACCTTTAAGCTGTGTGCGAGGAAACAGCAGCGTGGCTGTGTTTCACTCCAGCGCTGTCCTCGAGGCAGCCTGATCCCTTCGCCTGATGAAGGCCGCTTGTGTTGTGGCCGAAACATCGTGATTTTTGTTGTTTTATTTTTCACCTACGTGACTTTACCCAATAGAACCAAAGAGTCGGTGTATGATGTGCGAGTGAGTCAGTGTCGACTCCCTCTGCTCACGCCGTCGGCCCCCCCCCCCCCCCGACTCCGTCGCCCCCTCGGCCCCCCTCCCAAACGGCCCCCGCCAGCCGCTGCTGGGAGCGCCGCCCGGGAGCGCGCACGCTTCAGGCGGCCATCTTGCTGCATCCTGACTGACCCCGTCGCATTCGCTGGGCACGGTGAGCCGGGGCCTCCCTCTCCGCCTTATCGTGGAGACTCCGCCGAGCTCGCAAACAGCCCCGGGCACACCGCGTCCTGCCGCCGCTGACCCGGACGGGCTCGGCCGTGCCGCGCAGAGGCGGCGAGACGCACGGACGAGCGCTGGAAGGATGCCCTGGTGGTCCCCCCCTCTTTAAGAAGGGGGACCGCACAGACTGTAACAACTACAGGGGCATCTCACTCCTCAGTGTGCCGGGAAAGGTCCTGGCAAGGATTATTCAGCATCGCCTCGCCAGGCACGCTGAGGAGAGGCTTGCGGAGCCCCAATGCGGTTTCAGGAAAAGGGCGGTCCTGCACAGATGCCATATTTTCTGTCCGTCTGCTACAGCAGAGGTGTAGGGAATTCCAACAAGACCTACATCTCTGCTTTATTGACCTGGTCAAGGCCTATGATACCATCAGTAGGTCTGGGCTCTGGATTGTTCTTTGTGCTTTTGGAGTCCCTGACCCTCTGCTCACGATCATTAAGGACCTTCATGATGGTGAGCGGGCCCGAATAAAACTACGTGGCCGGGAGTCAGAGCCATTCCCTGTACACCTTGGGGTGTGACAGGATGTCTTCTGGCTCCCACATTATTTGAACATCTATTTTGACCACATAGTTCATGAGGCCTTCAATAGCTGTACCGGGGGAATCTCCATATGGTACAGATATAATGGGAGGCTGATCGATGCCCGGGTTCGGTCAAGGGATGGCTCCCTATTGCTCAACCATGTTATGTATGCCGATGATCTGGTAATCACTGCTCCCTCAGTGGACGAGTTGGAGGCACTGCTGCTAAACCTGGTGCTTGTCTCTAAGACTTGGGGCCTTATCATCAGACCCACCAAAACTAAGCACCTGCCTGGGTATTTTGTACCATCGGACACTCCACCCCCACAACTCCCAATTGATGCTATGGCAGTTGTGAAGAGAGTGGAGAGTTTCCCATACCTGGGCAGTGTGCTCATGACCGGCTCCGGTTTAACAGCAGAGGTCTCACTCCGAATCAGTCGAGCGGCAATATCTTGTGATCGGTTGCGTAACGCTGTGTGGAAGCTACCTGGTCTGTCGCTCTGCACTAAGCTTCAGGTCTTCTCGGCCACGGTCATTCCCTCCCTTCTCTACGCTTGCGAAACGTGGACCCCCCTAATGGAACATCTTCGCCGGTTAGAAACATTTAGGCTTGCCTGCCTGCGATCCATCCTGGGTTTAACCAGACTGGATTGTGTGAGGAGCTCACATATCCTTGAGAGATCTGGGCAAGGTCCCATCGGTGAGCTCCTCCGGCAGGCAAGGCTGCGTTGGCTGGGTCATATAGCCCGCATGCCCAGCCGCTGCCTGCCTAAATAGATTTTGTTCGGCAGGACCGAGGGGGCTAAACGTATAGTGTACTGTATAGTAGTGTATCATAGTTTAGTGTACAGTAGTTTAGTGTATAGTAGTTTAGTAGTGTAGTGCATACCAGTGTAGAGTATAGTGGTGTAGTCTATAGTGTAGTGTATAGTAAAGTATAACTGTTGATTGACAGGAGTCACGAGAGGCAAGAGACGGATGTCTGCCGCCCAGCCAATCAGGCGGCTGGGCGGCAGACATCGGGGCAGCTGATTGGCTGCTCAGTCAGGAGGGAGAGAGTGGCCGTGAGGGCGGGACTAGCATGGTGGCTTTAAGCGGAGCGCCGCCGCGGTGCGGAGAGACGGCGGTGGTCGCCCACCACGGCCGAGGGACCCCCCGGAGAGAAGAGCGGCGACGGCGTGAGGCCCCGGGGACCGAGGCCGCGGCCGCTATGGTGAGTCGCTTGGCGTGGCGGTCGGAGGCGCCGGGCCAAGCCCCGAGGCCGTGGGTCGACTCCGCGGAGCCTCGCCGGAGCGGCGCCGGCGGCGTCGGCCTCACGGCCGCGCGGCAGGAGCAGGAGCTGCTGCTGCCGCGCTGTCCCGCGTGGCGGTTGGAGTCCGGAGAGAGACAGAGAGAGACAGAGAGAGAGACAGAGAGAGAGACAGAGAGAGACCGCCATTTCTTGAGCGGACGGACGATGAGCGCAGTTGCGAATGCGAAACCGAGGCGCTGTCCGGGAATCCTTGAGGCCCCTTACACGACCCTTGGGGTGTCGCAGGTCCCGTCCCGCGCAGCCCGGATTCATGCCGCCTCGTCCCGGATCGGCGGGGCGTCAGCGGCGATGGCTCGGCCTGCAGACACCCCCCACCCCCCATCCGCTTTTACGACCTTTCTAAAAAGTAATCAAGAACCCCTAACCACACAGTGGCGACCAAAACTCGCGCCCGCGACCGCCGAATGACTTTTACCGACGCCGAGTCGAACGGGCGACGCTGCTTCGCCCCTCCGCCGTGTGCGCGCGCTTGTAACGGCGTAGCCCGGCCCTTACGAGCGGACGCGTAAGGGCCTCTCTTTCTCGACTCCCTTCGCTTCTTCGTGTGTAAGTAAAAAAAAAAATCAATAAAAAAATCTTTCAATTTTTGTTTGCCTTCTTCGGTCCTTTCGGTAAAGTCACCACGCAGAATGAGAATAAAGTAATAAATTGATAAAGTAAAGTAACACGATGAAATTCTCACGACTTTTCGGCCACAACACAAGTGGCCTTCTTCAGGTGAAGGGACACAGAGCTGTCGGGACGACATGAGCTAAGCTTTGGCCAAGAACGCGAAACGAAACTCTACACAGCGCCCCCCTGCGTCTCAACAACGACAGTGCAACCGCGTCGTGAGAATTTTATCGCGTCGTTTTATTTTATCAATTTATTATTTCATTCTCATTCCACGTGGTGGCGACTTTACCGAAAGGACCAGAGAAGACGAATCCTTGCAGTCACCGAAAGCTTTCAATCGAAATTTTCGTTGACATTTTCGGACTGTTCGCCACTGCGTCTGAGAAGCGGAAATGCGATGCACGTGCAGACACGCGCTTGAGGATTGTCAAACGTGTTTTTGTTTTTAGCCCACAACATGCTGGCGAAGGTTACGTGAAGGTAACAAGAGATATTTGCGGCGGGGGGGGGGTTATTGTCGTAGTGAATGTTTTGATTTAAAGCTTTCGTGACTGCAGTAATTAATATTCTTAGTTTTTTCGGTAAAGTCACGTTTAAAAATAAATTTATGCAAACCAACACACCTGAAGACGACCATTTGAGTTATGGTCGAAACGTCGTGAGAATTTTTTTATTGTTTTATATATTTTTTATTATTTTGTTGTTTCCCTTCAACGTGACTTTACCGAAAAAACTAAGAATATGTAGTGAATGTTGGCATTTGTATGGCAAGAAACGGAACCCCAATGTACAACATTGCGTCCTATGGGAATCAAGGGTTCGACTTACGACCGGGGAACCAATTAGGTTGTAGGTGCGGGCGGGCGAGGGGGGTCCCTTGTGTACATTCTACATGCCACGGTGCTCTATTCATTGTCAACAAGCGGGGGGGGGGGTGTCTAGAGGCGTGGGGGGCGCTGTGTAGACACGTGGTGTTCGTGTGTCGAGGAGTCGGCAGTACTGTGTGCACTGTGGTTGTTGAGACGTGGGGGGCGCTGTCTAGACACGTGGTGTTCGTGTGTCGAGGAGTCGGTGTGCACTATGGTTGTTGAGACGTGGGGGGCGCTGTCTAGACACGTGGTGTTCGTGTGTCGAGGAGTCGTCAGCGCTGTGTGCACTGTGGTTGTTGAGACGTGGGGGGCGCTGTGTAGACACGTGGTGTTCGTGTGTCGAGGAGTCATCAGCGCTGTGTGCACTGTGGTTGTTGAGACGTGGGGGGCGCTGTCTAGACACGTGGTGTTCGTGTGTCGAGGAGTCGGCAGTGCAGTGTGCACTGTGGTTGTTGAGACGTGGGGGGCGCTGTCTAGACACGTGGTGTTCGTGTGTCGAGGAGTCGTCAGCGCTGTGTGCACTGTGGTTGTTGAGACGTGGAGGGGGGCGCTGTGTAGAGTTACATTATCACCCCCGCCACCGTTTCGCGCCCTTGGCCAAAGTGTCTCAAGGGGTAGTTAACAAATGCTAAGCCTTCGTCGAGACTCGCTCCGTAGACCGGATTGAGTGGCCCTTCAATCTTCGTGCCAGCCGTTAAAGCGCGGCTTAGAAGCCGGCATCGGGTTGCCACCTTTACTGTCGAGTGAGTCGCATGGGAGAGAGAAAATCGATCCCAACTCCTCTCTCTCTCTCTCATATTAATACAAAAAAGTGTAACCCCTCACAGTGCCAGCCTTTCATGGGCGCTGCTGCTACTGCTACTGCTCCTCGCTACGAAGAGAACTTGGCCCCAAACAGTCTGTTACAGGCTATACGGGGTGGTCTTTGTGTTAGTGATAACACGGAAGCTGCTGATTGGTTTGCTGGGCTAGGGCTCCCGCTCTCTACTACTTTCTACACCACCATCACCACTACGATCTACACCACCATCACCACTACGATCTACACCACCATCACCACTACTATCTAACCACTACTATATACATCACCTACACCACCTCCACCACTACTATCTACACCACCACTACTATCTAACCACTACTATCTACACCACCATCACCACTACTATCTACACCACCACCATTACTATCTACACCACCACCACTACTATCTAACCACTACTATCTACATCACCTACACCACCACCACTACTCTACACCACCATCACCACTACCTACATCACCTACACCACCATCACCACTACGGTCTAAATCACCACCACTACTATCTACACCACCATCACCACTACTCTACATCACCTACACCACCACTATTATCTACACCATCACCTACACCACCACTACTCTACACCACCATTACTATCTACACCACCTACACCACCACTACCATCTATACCATCACCTACACCACCACTACTCTACACCACCACCATCACCGCTACTATCTACAGCACCACCACTACTATCTACATCACCTACACCACCACTACGATCTACACCATCACCTACACCACCACTACTCTACACCACCATCACCACTACTATCTACAGCACCACCACTACTATCTACACCACCATCACCACTACCTACATCACCACTACGATCTACACCATCACCTACACCACCATCACCACTACCTACATCACCTACATCACCAATATCTACATCACCTACATCACCACTACCTACATCACCTACATCACCACTACCTACATCACCTACATCACCACTACTATCTACACCATCACCTACACCACCACCACTACTATCTACACCACCATCACCACTACCTACATCACCACTACTATCTACATCACCTACACCACCACTACTATCTACACCATCACCTACACCATCACCACCACTACCTATATCACCTACACCACCACTACTATCTACATCACCTACACCATCACCTACACCATCACCTACACCATCACCACCACTACCTACATCACCTACACCACCACTACTATCTACATCATCACCTACACCATCACCACCACTACCTATATCACCTACACCACCACTACTATCTACACCACCACCAATACTCTACACCACCATCACCACTACCTACATCACCACTATAATCTACACCGCCATCATCACTACCTACATCACCTACACCACCATCACCTACACTACCACCACTACTACTCTACACCACCATCACCCCTACCTACACCACCACTACTATCTACACCACCATTAGAGGCCGTCCATAAATGACGTCACGCGATTTTGGTCGATTTTTGACCTCCCCCCCCTCCCCCCCCCCTCGTCACGCGGCGTCACAAAAAGTGAGACCCCCCTCAAATATGACGTCATAAAGCTCTGCCCCCCCCCCAAACCATATTTCCATTTTGAAAATAAAACATGCTTCAAATCGCTTTAAACTATCGTCATTGTAGTTGTGCGTATTTAATGTGCACTCTGATGTTGTAGGAGAAAACACGAATTAAAAAGCTGAAATTTAGCATAAAATTCACTTGAAAATATGAAACGTCAAACTAAATCTGCAGATGTTCAGAATACGTCAGAATTTTTTTTTTATATATATGTATAAAATATTAAAAGTAATTATAACTATAAAAAAAATACTTGAAACTTTGTAGTAATCATTCCAAAAAAAATTCAAAATTCATGCTTCTCCATTCTCCCATGGAGAATCGAAATACTCCTTCGTGGGCTAAATAAAAGGTGACCTTA
>NC_133736.1:5364865-5379865 GCF_048934315.1 Petromyzon marinus | reverse complement strand
ACAAAACGATTCGTGCATCGCAAAAAAACAATTCGTGGATCGAACTGAACAGATCGCGGATCGAAAGAGACGATTCCTGGATTTAAAGAGACGATTAGTGGATCGAATTAAAAGCCGCTGGGTCGACGCTGATTGGCCACCACTGGGGCATGGAAAACATCGATTTGTCATTGATCCCGCCACGGAATCCCATTCTTTATCCTGTCACGGGGGTGGGGAGTGGGGGTGTTGGTCCCGCTTACAATTATATAGAGCAGGGCTGGGGAACGCCCGGCCCGCGGGCCGTGTGAGGCCCGCGGGCCGCGTGAAGCCTCCAAAACCATTTGGGTCTCGAAATTCAATAAATGTAGGAGAGCAAAAGCCTGGCCAAAGCGGTCGCGAGTAGCAGCAGCAGCAGCATCGTCGTCGGTACCGGCTAACATCATCACCACGCCTCGCCAGAGAGAATCGGTTCCAGCTCATCGCATTAGGGGAGGGGGGGCGAGTTAATGAAACGTTTGACCAAATATAACGGGGCTAATTTTTAAGTTGAGCATTTTGTATGGCCCGCGAATGACGTTTTATAAATATCCAAATGGCCCTCGGCAGAAAAAAAGGTTTTTTCCCCAGCCCCCCTGATAAGAGAGATCACTGTCCCATGTACAATCTGGGCAAAAACTCGTGTGCCGTCAGACCCTCCACCACCCGACAAACAATGAAACCATCCATGATAGAGGTCTTTTTGGGGAGTTAGATCGCGTCGATGTATGAATGTTGTGTCGTTAAACCCGCCACCACCCGACACAGCCAACTGGTAAGGGTTGTCGCGTGAACAGAACGTGGACGATTCGTCACTAGTACAGCACTTTAGTGTGTAGTGTATAGTGTAGTGTATAGTGTTGTGTATAGTGTAGTGTATAGTAGTGTAGTGTATAGTAGTGTAGTGTATAGTGTAGTGTATAGTGTAGTGTATAGTAGTGGAGTGTATAGTGTAGTGTATAATAGTGTATAGTAGTGTAGTGTATAGTGTAGTGTATAGTGTAGTGTATAGCGTAGTGTATAGTAGTGTAGTTTATAGTGTATAGTAGTGTATAGTGTAGTGTGTAGTGTGCTAGTAGTGTATAGTGTAGTGTATAGTGTAGTGTATAGTGTAGTGTACTAGTAGTGTATAGTGTAGTGTATAGTGTTGTGTATAGTGTAGTGTATAGCGTAGTGTATAGTAGTGTAGTGTATAGTGTAGTGTATAGTGTAGCGTATAGTGTAGTGCATAGTAGTGTATAGCAGTGTAGTGTATAGTGTAGTGTACTTGTAGTGTATAGTGTAGTGTATAGTGTAGTGTATAGTGGAGTATACTAGTACAGCACTAGTGTGTAGTGTATAGTGTAGTGTATAGTGTAGTGTATAGTAGAGTGTAGTGTATGGTGTAGTGTATAGCGTAGTGTATAGTGGAGTATAGTGTAGTGTATAGTGTAGTGTACTAGTACAGCACTAATGTATAGTGTAGTGTATAGTGTAGTGTACTAGTACAGCACTAGTGTATAGTGTAGTGTATAGTGTAGTGTATAGTAGTGTATAGTGTAGTGTATAGTGTAGTATACTAGTACAGCACTAGTGTATAGTGTAGTGTATAGTGCAGCACTAGTGTATAGTGTAGTGTATAGTGTAGTGTATAGTGCAGCACTAGTGTATAGTATAGTGTAGTGTACTAGTACAGCACTAGTTTATAGTGTAGTGTATAGTGTAGTGTATAGAATAGTGTATAGTGTAGTGTATAGTGTAGTGTACTAGTACAGCACTAGTGTATAGTGTGTAGTGTAGTGTACTAGTACAGCACTAGTGTATAGTGTAGTGTATAGTGCAGTGTATTAGTACACCACTAGTACAGCACTAGTGTATAGTGTAATGTATAATGCAGTATACTAGTACAGCACTAGTACAGCACTAGTGTATAGTGTAGTGTAGTGTGTAGTGCATAGTGTAGTATACTAGTACAGCACTAGACAGCACACCGGTGTTGGAGAGCCAAGCCACAACATTTACAAACAACACACCGGTGTGCTGTATTAGTATACTACACTATACACTACACTATACACTACACTATACACTACACTATACACTACACTATACACTACACTATACACTAGTGATGTACTAGTGCTGTACTAGTATACTACATTATACACTACACTATACACTAGTGCTGTACTAGTATACTACACTATACACTACACACTACACTACACACTACACTATACACTAGTGCTGTACTAGTATACTACATTATACACTACACTATACACTAGTGCTGTGCTAGTATACTACACTATACACTACACTATACACTACACTATACACTGCACTATACACTACTAGTACACTACACTATACACTCCACTATACACTACACTATACACTACACTATACACTAGTGCTGTACTAGTGATCTACTAGTATATTACACTACACTATACACTACACTATAGTGCTGTGCTAGTGACGAATCGTCCACGTTCTGTTCACGTGACAACCCTTACTAGTTGGCTGTGTCGGGTGGTGGCGGGTTTTAACGACACAACATTCATACACCGACACGATCTAACCCCCCCCCCACCAACCAAAAAAAAAACCTCCTCTATCATTGATGATCTTGGTCGCGAATACCCGCTACGTGTTAAACTAACAAACCCATAATCCCGGGCCTTTCGCTACGGTCACGTAGATAGGTTCCAGGAACAAAACTAACAACGAACCAAAATAATAACAACGAACGAACTACGGGCGTCGTCCTGGACACGGCCGCTTTGCGTTGCGATCGAAACGTCGTTCTTCTGTTATTCTCTTTGGAAGCCCATCCACGTGGCTTCGCCGAAAGACACAAGAATATTAACTCCCCGCGTTCACCAAAGCTTCAAGTCAACGTTTAATAAACCCATCATACCCTCTCTCCCCCCCCCCTAAACCCAGCATCGCATCGGTGGATTCAGCCGGTGGAACGCCCCGCTACGAACCCGTTAGAGACACCAAGTTCGATTCCCGCTCACGTCCAGCACCGGTGACGATTGTCTGGCACCGGTCCGGGGCCTCCCCCTAGGTCAACTCGGCCTCAAAAACGAGTTTGCTGGCGGGCGGTGTGTAGTTAAACATCAGCCACTGGGGGAGAGACAAAGGCGGCCGGGCGTGGTGGTTGCTCGCCACCCACCCCCCCTCGCGTGCCACAGCGCCGGTAGCCTTCATAGGCGCTGCTGCTACCCGCTAACAGCACTTGCCCCTACAGCCTGTTAGAGGCTACACGGGGGATCTTTGTCTGTGTATAGGTGCTGCTGCTACTCGCTAACAGCACTTGGCCCTACAGCCTGTTAGAGGCTACACGGGGGACCTTTGTCTGTGTATAGGTGCTGCTGCTACCCGCTAACAGCACTTGCCCCTACAGTCTGTTAGATGCTACACGGGGGATCTTTGTCTGTGTATAGGTGCTGCTGCTAACCGCTAACAGCACTTGCCCCTACAGCCTGTTAGAGGCTACACGGGGGATCTTTGTCTGTGTATAGGCGCTGCTGCTACTCGCTAACAGCACTTGCCCCTACAGCCTGTTAGAGGCTACACGGGGGATCTTTGTCTGTGTATAGGTGCTGCTGCTACCCGCTAACAGCACTTGCCCCTACAGTCGGTGAAGGCTACACGGGGGGGAGGTCTTTGATCTTTGGGGTGGGTGGGTGAGTGAGTGAGCGGGTGAGTGAGCGGATGAGTGAGCAGGTGAGCGAGTGGGTGAGTGGGTCAGTGAGCGGGTGGGTGAGCAGGTGAGCGAGTGGGTGAGCGGGTGGGTCAGTGAGTGGGTGAGCGGGTGAGCGAGCGGGTGAGCGGGTCAGTGAGCGGGTGAGCGGGTGAGCGAGCGAGTGAGCGAGTGGGTGAGCGAGTGGGTGAGTGGGAGTCGCTTCCCGGTGAGTCAAGCCGTAACGACCGGCACGTCACCGTCACGACGTCCCCTCCCCCCCCCGTCCCCGCGTGGACAACTTCCTCCGGTTTATTTTTCGCCGCGCGGTCGGGTGGTGGAGGGGTCCGACGACACAACTCCCCTGGGACGGCCTACCCCAGCAGCCCAGCCCTCACCGCGAGTGGTGGCCAAACTGTGGGCCATGAGGCCACACCGTGAGGCCGCACCGAGGGCCGTGAGGCCACACCGAGGGCCGCGTCCCTGCACTCCGAGGGCGTCCCCACCGGTACGGCCACCGCTGCCGTCCTCGTCAACCAATCACGGCGAGGGGGAATCGATCTGCCGCTAGACGGGCCGCCAGGTCACCAGGTCACCGGGTCACTGGGTCACCAGGTCACCGGGTCCCTGGGTCACCAGGTAACTCGATTACCAGGTCACCATGTCACTTGGTCTCTGGGTCACCATGTCACTGGGTCACCATGTAACTGGGTCACCAGGTCACCATGTAACTGGGTCTCTGGGTCACCATGTCACTGGGTCACCATGTCACCATGTCACTGGGTCACCATGTAACTGGGTATCTGGGTCACCATGCCACTGGGTCACCAGGTCACTGGATATCTGGGTCACCATGCCACTTGGTCTCTGGGTTACATGTCACTGGGTCTCTGGGTCACCATGTCACTGGGTCTCTGGATCACCAGGTAACTGGGTCACTGGGTCACCATGTCACTGGGTCACCAAGTCTCTGGGTCACCAAGTCTTTGGGTCACCAGGTAACTGGGTCTCTGGGTCACCATGTCACTGGGTCTCTGGGTCACCATGTAACTGGGTCTCTGGGTCACCATGTCACTGGGTCACCATGTAACTGGGTCAACAGGTCACCATGTCACTGGGTCTCTGGGTCACCATGTCACTGGGTCACCAAGTCTCTGGGTCACCAAGTCTCTGGGTCACCATGTAACTGGGTCAACAGGTCACCATGTCACTGGGTCACCATGTAACTGGGTCAACAGGTCACCATGTCACTGGGTCTCTGGGTCACCATGTCACTGGGTCACCAGGTCACCATATAACTGGGTCTCTGGGTCACCATGTCACTGGGTCACCATGTCACTGGGTCACCAGGTCACCATGTAACTGGGTCTCTGGGTCACCATGTCACTGGGTCTTTGGGTCACCATGTCACTGGGTCACCAAGTCTCTGGGTCACCAAGTCTCTGGGTCACCAGGTAACTGGGTCTCTGGGTCACCATGTCACTGGGTCACCAAGTCTCTGGGTCACCAAGTCTCTAGGTCACCAGGTAACTGGGTCTCTGGGTCACCATGTCACTGGGTCTCTGAGTCACCAGGTAACTGGGTCACTGGGTCACCATGTCACTGGGTCACCAAGTCTCTGGGTCACCAAGTCTCTGGGTCACCAGGTAACTGGGTCTCTGGGTCACCATGTCACTGGGTCTCTGGGTCACCATGTCACTGGGTCACCATGTAACTGGGTCACCAGGTCACCATGTAACTGGGTCTCTGGGTCACCATGTCACTGGGTCACCATGTCACCATGTCACTGGGTCACCATGTAACTGGGTATCTGGGTCACCGTGTCACTGGGTCACTGGGTCACCATGTCACTGGGTATCTGGGTCACCATGTCACTGGGTCACCATGTCACCATGTCACTGGGTCACCATGTAACTGGGTATCTGGGTCACCGTGTCACTGGGTCACTGGGTCACCATGTCACTGGGTATCTGGGTCACCATGTCACTGGGCCACCATGTAACTGGGTATCTGGGTCACCATGTCACTGGGTCACCATGTAACTGGGTATCTGGGTCACCGTGTCACTGGGTCACCATGTAACTGGGTATCTGGGTCACCGTGTCACTGGGTCACTATGTCATCAGGTCACTGGGTCTCTGGCACCGGGTCACCGGGTCACCAGGTCTACTGTCGCGCCTCGATCAGCTTGTTGCTGAACGCGAGCGCGACGTCGGCTCGGCGCACCGCAGCCGGCGCCGCCTGGGCCCCACCGCCGTCGCCACCAACGGCACCACCGGCACCAACGGCACCACCGGCACCGCCACCGGCACCACCGGCACCGCCGCCGGCACCAACGGCACCGCCCTCCTTGAGGCCGTTCTCCTTGGCCCGTCCCGGTGTGGGGGTGGCCGCATCTTTCTCCGACCGGGCGGTGGCGCCAGTGGAACCCCCGGCGCTCGCAGAGGGGGCAGTGGCACTCGCGTTGGGGTTGGCACCGCCGCCGTTGACACCGCCGGCGTCGACGCCGGCGCTGGCACCACCGGCGTTGGCACCGCCGGTGCCGGCGCCGGCACCACCGGCGTTGGCACCACCGGCGCTGGCACCACCGGCGCCGGCACCACCGGCGTTGACACCACCGGCGTTGACACCACCGGCGACGCCAACGCCGGCGCTGGCACCGCCGGCGTTGGCGTCTCCGCTGGGCGCCGTCTTCACGACGGCGCCGCCGCCGGCGCCCCCGTGCGCTTTGGCTCCCGTTCTGCCGGTTGCCGAGTCGCGAGCGCCGGACTTGGCCACGTGGGCCGTGCCGGCCCTGCCTCTCTTGTGGGCGGCGGTGGCGGCGGCGGCGGCGGCGGCGGTGGCGGCGGTGCCAGGAGGCTTCTTGTCCGTTTTCTCGGCCTGAGCAGAGTTTGCCAAAAAAAAAAACTCAATGTTTTTGCCCCGTCACCATCTGAGGAAGGGCAACTGCCCGAAACGCACACCACGAGATAAAGATCCCCCGTGTAGCATTCACTGAGTGTTTGGGCAAGTGGTGTTAGCACCACGCACAGCCGGCCACCTTTGTCTCTCCCCAGTAAGGATGTTTACACACCACCACCACCGGGTACTCATTTGAGGCCGAGTTGACATAAGAGAGGGTGGTGGTGGTGGTGGTGGTGGTGGTGGTGGTGGCCGTGAGCGGAGATGACCCTTTGACCTTGCAACCTCGCAACGTGCACTCAACGAGCAAGCGTCACCACCACCACCTCCATCACGACCACCACTACTACCACCACCACCACCTCATTCGCCACCACCACTACCTCCACCACCACCTCCACCACCTCCCCCTTCATCACCACCACCACCACTACCATCACCACCACCTCCATCACCACCACCTCTACTACCACCACCTCCACCTCCATCACGTCCACTACCACCACCACCACCACGACCACTACCACCACCTCCATCACCACCACCACCTCCATCACCACCACCTCCAAAACCGCTACCTCCACTACCTTCAACTACTTCCACCACCACCTCCATCACCAACACCCCCTCCACCACCTCCAATACCACCACCACCTCCACCACCACCTCCACCACCACTACCTCCATCACCACCACCACAACCACCACCACTGCGAACACCACCACAACCCCCTCCATCACAACCACCACTACCTCCACCACCACCTCCACTACCTCCACCAACACCACCACCTCCATCAGTACCACCCCCTCCACCTCCACCACCTCCACTACCACCACCACCACTACCTCCACCACCTCCACTACCACCACTACCTCCACCACCTCCAACAACAACCGTCATTCGCCACTACGTGGCAGTGACGTCACCACGACGCTTGTGCCAGGCTATGTGTACGTTGAGGCCAGGTGAAGTGTCGAACGCCCGCTGGCAGGAGGTCACTGGGCAGACGCAGGTGCCACGGGATGACTGGCTGAAATGACCGAGATGACCGGCTGATGCACCACCTGTGCCCCCTACTGTGCCAACTGGCTGTGCTTTAGCCACCCGGTGCTATGCTCATTGTTATGAGCGTCGCTCATCCGCCCTGTGTTGTTGTTGGAGGGCGACTGCCTCCAATTGCCCAGTAGCATCCTTCACGAGCCTCCTCCATAGAGGCCGATCTTGACACCGCTGGTACTAGTCATCGGCAAGTCCACTCAGCTCCACGTCCTCCCGTACCACATCACTTCATCTCTTCTCCAGTCCATGCCGCGCCCGTTTAGCCCCCTCTATCTGGCCGAACAAAAGCTGTTTAGGCATGCGGTGGCTGAGCATGCGGGCTACATGACCCAGCCAATGCAGCCGTATCTGCCGGAGGAGCTCACCAATGGGACTTTGTCCAGATCTTTCAAGGATTTGTGAGTTGCTCACACAATTCAGCCTGGTTAAACCCAGGATGGATCGTAGGCAGGCCAGCCTAAATGTTTCTAACTGGCGAAGATGTTCCATTAGGGGGGGTCCACGTTTCGCAAGCATAGAGAAGGGAGGGCATGACTGTGGCCGAGAAGACCTGAAGCTTAGTGCAGAGCGACAGACCAGGTAGCTTCTACACAGCGTTACGCAACCGATGAAAAGATATTGCCGCTCGACTGATTCGGAGTGAGACCTCTGCTGTTAAACTGGAGCCAGTCATAAGCACACTGCCCAGGTATGGGAAACTCTCCACTCTCTCCACAACTGCCCCATCACCGATTGGGAGTTGTGGGGGTGGAGTGTCCGATGGTACAAAATACCCAGGCAGGTGCTTAGTTTTGGTGGGGCTGATGGTAAGGAACCACCTCTTAGTGGCACGCTCCAGTCTCAGCAGCAGCGTCTCCAACTCCTCCTCTGAATGAATAGCTATTACCAAATCATCAGCATGCATAACGTGGTTGAGCAATAGGGAGCCATCCCTTGACCGCGCCCGGGCATCGATCAGCCTCCCATTATATCTGTACCATATGGAGATTCCCCCGGTACAGCTATCGAACGCTTCACGAACTACGTGGTCAAAATAGATGTTAAATAATGTGGGAGCCAGAGGACATCCCTGTCGCACCCCAAGGTGTACAGCGAATGGCTCTGACTCCCGGCCATGTAGTTTTACCTGGGCCCGCTCACCATCATGAAGGTCCTTAATGATCGTGAGCAGAGGGTCAGGTACTCCAAAAGCACGAAGAACAACCCAGAGCCCAGGCCTACCGATGGTATCATAGGCCTTGACCAGGTCAATAAAGCAGAGATATAGGTCTTGTTGGAATTCCCTACACCTCTGCTGTAGCAGACGGACAGAAAATATGGCATCTGTGCAGGACCGCCCTTTCCTGAAACCGCATTGGGGCTCCGCATGCCTCTCCTCAGCGTGCCTGGCAAGGCGATGTTGAATAATTCTTGCCACGACCTTTCCCGGCACACTGAGGAGTGAGATGCCCCTGTAGTTGGTACAGTCTGTGCGGTCCCCCTTCTTAAAAAGGGGGACCACCAGGGCATCCTTCCAATCCTGCGGAACCCGTCCTGTGGTCCAGACTGTTGTTATAATGTCATATAGGGCAGTCTGTGCACAAACGCCGCCCTCCCTCAGCATTTCGCTTGGGAGATCATCTCTGCCCGCTGCCTTTCCTGGTCTCAGACTCCAGATCGCCTTCAATACTTCCTCAACAGATGGCACCTCAGCCAGCCATTCACAGGGGTTGACTTCTTCCAATATTTGAGGCACCGCAGCCTCAGCAGGGTCATCTTCACTTTGTGCCACGATGTTTTCCTGGCTGAGGGATTTTCCCTCCCCCAGGACCTCACAGAAATGCTCAGCAAATCTGCAAACCTGTTCCTGGGGGTCGGAGATTGGGTCACCGTTTTTTCCCCTAATGATGGTACTAGGTGTGGCGCTGCAGATTACTTTTTTGATGGAGTTAAGTAGAGATTTGTGATCACGGGCCACTGAGGCAGACTCCATCTCCTCAGCAACCCGCGACCACCACCCATCCTTGCAGCGCCTCACGGCTCTCCGAACCTCCGAGCGAAGGCTGCGGTAAGCCTCCTCATTCTCTGACGTGGGAATCTGTAGCCGATGACAGTGGGCCTGTCGCTTTTTCTCAACCATCCTGAACACCTCCTCTGTCAGCTAGGGTCTCTGGGGAGGTCTGGACCGCGTACCCAAAGCAGCCATTGCAGCTCCATGAGTCACAGTACTAAACCTCGCCCATTTACCCTCGACATCAAGAGGAGTCGGGGACGATGCCAATCCCAGCCGCAAGCGATGATGAAATTCTCGCTTGCAACTTTCATCAGATAACTGAAACCAGGCCACTTTAGGTTGGAATGGGGTCCTGGGTGTACACCCACCACCAGAGTGGAAGAATGGCAGGTGCATCTTACAGATGACTAGTCGATGGTCAGAGGGCAGATCAGCTCCATAGTAGGTCCTGGTGTCAAGGACATGGGCTCGCATCCGCCGGTCCGTCACTATGTAGTCCAGCAGATGTTCTTGCTTGGACCCGGCATGCATCCATGATGTTGTGTGGATGCGCCGATGCCGGAACAGCGTGTTGGTAATTACAAGCCCATGGGCTGGACAAAAATCTAGCAGCCTCCTACCGTTGTTATTGAGCTGATCTGGCCCATGCCCTCTAATCACTCCAGACCAGGTGCCAGTATCATGACCAACTCGGGCATTGAAGTCACCCAACATGATGACTCTATCCCGAGGGGCCACTTTAGCCAGCACCTGTGACAAGAGGTCATAGAAGGCATCTGACTCATCGGCTTTGCCTGCATCCCTCCACGGATGTTCATCTTCGGTGGGGGCATAAGTAACCACGACCACCATTCCTCGCCTCCGGTTGATGGGAAGGCGAGCCCAAAGTATCCTGGGGCTTACAGCTTCCCACACCTCACCGCCACGCTCCCACACCCCCTTCATTCTTTTGTTCAAAAGAAGAGCCACACCCTGTTGTTTGGCAGTCTGCTGCCCCGAGTAGAGGACTGTCCACCCCTCATGGTGGCAGGAGCCAGAGCCGGTCCACCGGACCTCCTGAATGCCACATAGATCCAGGCGGAACCGGTCCAGCTCCCGACAGAGGAGTGGCAGCCTCTCCTCCGCAGTGAGCGTTCGAACATTCCACGTGGCCATCCGTAGTGGTTTTTCGTTGTTTCTGGAGGAGCCCCGAGGGTAGATATGCAATCTCCTCGCTCCGCCAATTGAGATTTGGCCAGGAGACGTCATAGACGCCTGGCCCCCCGGGGCCTCCGGCACAAGCTTATTAGTTATATACTTAATTCGCGGTTTAGTGGTAATTAATTGAAGGTGGAGGGATTACCAGCCCCTCGCACCCATCCAGAGCCCCCGTTTAGCCCCTGTGGTGGACACATATGCCATGAGGGGAGGAGCCAATCACAATTGGACCTCCCCCCACAGCACTGTCCACGACAGAGTTGCCCGTCCGGCACCTCCACCAACACCACCACCTCTATCACCACCACCACTACCTCCACCAACACCACCACCACTACTACCACTACCTCCACCAACACCACCACTACCTCCACCACCACCACTACCAACACCACCACTACCACTACCTCCACCACCACCTCTATCACCACCACCACTACCTCCACCAACACCACCACTACCACTACCTCCACCACCACCTCTATCACCACCACCACTACCTCCACCAACACTACCACTACCTCCACCAACACCACCACCTCTATCACCACCACTACTACCTCCACCAACACCACCACCTCTATCACCACCACAACCTCTATCACCACCACCAACACCTCTATCACCACCACCATCTCTATCACCACCACCACTACCTCCACCAACACCTCTATCACCACCACCACCACCCCCTCCATCCACCTCCACCACGTCCACCACCTCCACTACCACCACCTCCACTACCACCACCACCACTACCACCACCACCACTACCACCTCTATCACCACCACCACTACCACCACCACCACTACCACCACCACCAACACCACCACCACTACCACCACCACCACCAACACCACCACCACTACCACCACCACCACCACCACCTCACCTTGTTCACTTTTCTGGCACCGGCCCCCCCGGCCCCCCCAGCCTTCCCGAGTGGCCGTCGATTCCCTGTGGCCCCCTTGGCTCCCTCCTTGGCTCCCTCCTTGGCGCCCTCCTTGGCTCCCTCCTTGGCTCCCTCCTTGGCTCCCTCCTTGGCGCCCTCCCTGGGCGTCCCGCGGGCCCCTCCGGCCCTTGACAAGCGGTCAGCGGCCCGCTTGGCGATGGCGGAGGACGAGGCCCTGGCCGCGGCTGACCCCGCGTGGTGGAGGCCGTTGTGGTTGTTGTGGCCGGAGATTCCGGAACCGCCGGCGCCGCCGCCGGCGCCGGCGGCGGCCACAGGATGAGGAGGAGGATGAGGAGGAGGAGGATGAGGAGGCTCGAAGGGCGACTTGAAGACGGGGTGGAGTTTGAGAGGCCGGCACGGAGCGGCCGCCGAGGGGTCCGGCCACAGGCGGAACTGGGCCCTGCGGAGACGAGAGGTCAGAGGCCACCACGCAGTGGCGAGTTCGTTCACACGTCCAGCGCGATGGTGCTGGTGGCGGCCATGATGATGACGACGATGATGATGTTGATGACGATGATGACGATAATGATGTTGATGACGATGATGACGATGGCGACCATGATGATGACGACGATGACAGTGACGATGGTGACGATGATGACGACGATGATGACGATAATGATATTGATGATGATGACGACGATGACGACCATGATGACGACGATGACGACGACGATGTTGATGACAATGATGATAATGGCGACCATGATGATGACGACGATGACGACCATGATGACGACCATGATGGCGACGATGACGACGACGATGATGATGACGATGATGACGATGATGACCACGATGACAATGCTGATGATGACGATGATGACGACAATGATGACGACGGTGATGATGACAATGATGGTGATGACGATGACGACAATGATGATGATGACGATGCCGACGATGACGACGATGATAACGACGATGACGACGACAACGATGATGATGACGATGATGACGACGACAACGATGATGACGATGATGACGACGACAACGATGATGACGATGATGACGACGACGATGATGATGACGATGATGACGACAACGATGATGACGATGATGACGACGACGACGACGATGATGACGACGATGATGATGATGACGACGATGATGACAACGACGACAACGATGATGACGACAATGACGACGATGATGACGACGACAATGACGACGACGACAATGATGACGACGATGACGACAATGATGATGATGACGACGATGATGACGACGATGATGACGACGATGACGACAATGATGACGACGATGATGACGACGATGACGACAATGATGATGATGACGACAACAATCGCAATGATGACGACGATGACGATCATTTGAGGAGTCTCAAGGCTCTCCACTGATGGAGAGATCGGCCACGTTTTTCGCAATGTATTGAGAGTTATTTTTTTCTTTCAAAACACCGTATGTATCGATATTTATTATATATATTTTACACCAGTTTTGTATTGATAATTATAAAAAAAAATTACAACAGTTTATGTATTGATAATTATTTTTGTTACAACAGTTTTGTATTGATAGTTATTTTTTTTACAACAGTTTATGTATTAATAATTATAATTTTTTACAACAGTTTGTGTATTGATAATTATTATTTTTTCAACAACCACAAAAATCTGAATACGCATTTATTAACATTCTTCTTTTATGAAAATATGCATTCTCAATAATAATAATGTAATTCGATCATTAATAATTTTAATAATAAAATTATCATTAATAATTTTAATAATAAAATTATTAATGATCATCCTTTGTACATTTATTTTTGACCAATTCTTTCGGGTTTTTTTTTTAACAAGCACAAGTTTCAGAGCAATGCATTATATTTTTTTAAATAAAAATTATTTGCCAACCACAACTTTGTGAACATTTATTTTGTCCCGTAATCGTTTGGCAACAATTATTTATTTAGGCATATTCCTTCTGTATGTATTACTTTATTATTCATCTCTACGAGAATTCGTCATCTCGGAAGCCCAGAATCAGAATGTTTCAAAACACACAGCATCTGTATTCACGAATCCGATGATCTATGAAGCTCTTACGCGAACACGACCCAGGTGCAACGTTTAACCACCGTAGACGATGCTGCTGCTACTGCTGCTGCTGGCGCTGCGTGGCGTAGCCTAGGGAGGGGGGCACCCCCAGCGGCAGCTGTCCCCGTGTGACACACTCACAGCGCGATCGTCAACGCAGGAAGACGCTGCTGCTGCTGCTGCTGCTGTTTCACAGACGCAGCACCAGCAGCTGCGGTGGTTTCACAGTCAGGGGGTGGCGATGATTACTGCTGCGTGGCGTAGCCTAGGGGGGCACCCCCAGCGGCAGCTTGCTTCGCTTTAAGGCCACGTGAAGAAGAAGTATCGGAGGTCACGGGACAGACCCAGCAGGTGCCGTGGGTGGGGTTGACTGTTTGAGATGACGGACTGCCGGGGCCAAGCGCTGTTAGTAGCGAGCAGCAGCAGCAGCAGCTGCCGATGAAGGCTACCGGCACCTGTGTGCACGCCAAGGGGGGTGGGTGGCCAGCAACCACGCCCGGCCGCCTTTGTCTCTCCCCCAGTATGGGGGATGTTTAACTACACGGCCACAGCGCCAGCTACTCATTTGAGGCTGAGTCGACCTGGAGGGAGGAGTGCCCCGTGAACGGGTTCAGACAATCGTCGCTGGCGTTGGTGGCCGAACTTGGGGCCCGCCGGGTTCGTAGCGCAGCGTTGCCCGCTAACCCGCTACTCGTCTAGTGCTCCCTGTGCACGTGCACACACACGTACACACACGTGCACACACACACACACGTGCACGCACACACACGGGCACACACACACGTGCACACACACACGTGCACACACACACGTGCACACACACACACGTGCACACACACACGTGCACACACACACACACACGTGCACACACACACACACACACACGTGCACACACACACACACACACGTGCACACACACACACGTGCACACACACACACGTACACACACACACACACACGGGCACACACACACACGTGCACACACACACACACGTACACACACACACACGTGCACACACACACACGTGCACACACACACACGTGCACACACACACGTGCACACACACACGCACGTGCACACACACACGTGCACACACGCGCACGTGCACACACACACACACACACGTGCACACACACACACA
>NC_133736.1:5314865-5359865 GCF_048934315.1 Petromyzon marinus | reverse complement strand
AAACCCACTACTACATTTCCCATTCATTAATAGTACAGCACTAACCGGTTGTGTGTGTTGGAGAGTTAAACCCACTAAAACATTTATAATTCGCTACTAGTACAGCACTAACCGGTTGCTGTGTGTTGGAGAGTTAAACCCACTACTACATTTACAATTCGTTACTAGTACAGCACTAACCGGTTGCTGTGTGTTGGAGAGTTAAATCCACTGCAACATTTACAATTCGTTACTAGTACAGCACTAACCGGTTGCTGTGTGTTGGAGAGTTAAACCCACTACTACATTTATAATTCGTTACTAGTACAGCACTAACCGGTTGTGTGTTGGAGAGTTAAACCCACTACTACATTTATAATTCGTTACTAGTACAGCACTAACCGGTTGCTGTGTGTTGGAGAGTTAAACCCACTACAACATTTACAATTCGTTACTAGTACAGCACTAACCGGTTGTGTGTGTTGGAGAGTTAAACCCACTACAACATTTACAATTCGTTACTAGTACAGCACTAACCGGTTGTGTGTGTTGGAGAGTTAAACCCACTACAACATTTACAATTCGTTACTAGTACAGCACTAACCGGTTGTGTGTGTTGGAGAGTAAACTCACGACAACATTCACAATTCGTTACTAGTACAGCACCAACCGGTTGCTGTGTATTGGAAAGTAAACCCACTATAACATTTACAATCCGAGTATTGTAACGTTTTGCCTGAAATTACAAACAACAGCCAGCATCATCAGGCAACAGCCAGAGTTGTGGAGAAATGCTCCTCCTGAATGTGATGTCATCACTTGTGAGCCAATCAGGTGTGAAGGCTAGAGGAGGGGGGTTAATCTATGCATACGAATTAGAATGGATATCCATTTCCGGTTGGGTTAATCATAGGGTAATCAATGCACATTATGCATGCACATCATGCATGCTCTTCCTGCCTTATTTGGGTGCAAATATCGCAATACGTGTTATTGGCTGCTCACAGTTAATCACTGTCGACGTACGGTGACCTGTTTTGGCATGCAGTTAAACAGCGTAGTATTAAATTATGATTCGCTTCCAAGCAGCACTACGTCTGTAGCTATCCGAACGTTTAAAATTATTGTATTGACTCTCAATTTCGACAGATTCTCGAAATAGTCTTGGCCAGTCGTTACTCGTTTTGCACAAAACTTCAACATTATGAAAATCAATTGAGTGGCCTTGTTGTGTGCTTGGAGTATTTAATTTTGGTGTTCTTTTAGTCTCATGCTGATCATTCATCCCGTCTGACCAACATAGCATCTTCCACAGGAGCAATTAATTCGGTACACACCTTTTTGTTGATAGCCTCGGTAATTCATCTTTAATACCAGATATTGGTTTCAGTATTTTACGTACCGTGCCAAATCTCACTCCGATGTTTGTTTTTCCACAGATCTGTTTAGTTTTATCGGTAGCTTCCGCAATGCACGGTACCTTAATCGTTTTACTTGCTTGGTCAGTTTCGACACTTGTGCTGTTTGATTTGGCTTTGGCATTCGGCGCCCTGTTGATTTGTGCATCATTGTAACCATTAGAGAAGCGCTGCAATTGAATGTGTTTAATCTCAAATCCTCAGACTTTCACCATCGGACACTTTCTTAGGTCCATGGACGAGCGACTTCATGAGAGAGGATCTTCGTGCGGGGTTATGGGGTCACTCCGCATTCAGACAGGCGTGAGTTGTGCGTTGCCTTTCGGTCAACACCGTGTGTTATATCACCGGTTCAGGTCGCGCCCGAGCAGAATGTCCAGCGATGGGAGAGTTCCACCAACCTCCACTTCCACGGTGAACTGGATGGACGGTTTTTGCGAGTTGCGATGATTTAGAAATGCTTTAGGTGTATCTTTTCCGTGCGACCAGACCATCGATGCGTCATCCACATGTCTAAACCAAAAAAATAGGGTTTTAATGTGCTTGAAGCTAGCGCTTTTGCTTGAAAGTCTTCCATGTACAGATTCGCAATCGCAGGAGGCAAAAGAGAGTCCATTGCAACACCTTCCTTTTGTTTGTAGAAGTCACCTTCCCACAAGAAATCGGTGTCCTTTAGACAATGCTCAGATAGCCGTGGGATATCTTTGGCTAAAACCTGCATTTGTTACCAGAGTATCGAGTAATTTAACCGACTCGTTCACCGGAACCATCGCGAACAGAGAAGTCACTCCAAAACTTACCAGAATATCATTAGGGTTAAGCTCAACATCTTTAATTATATTTACAAGGTGTTCTGAGGTTTTAATGAACGAAGAGGTCAGGCCGATGTGGGGCTGTATTTGTTTTTTTAATGTATTGTGCTAATTTATATGCGGCAGAGCCTATTCCACTTCCGATGGGTCTCAATGGGACATCAGGTTTGTGAATCTTTGGCAGCCCATAAAGTTTTGACGTAAAACTTCCGTGACTGCAGGAATTCACATTCTTTGGTTCTCTCAGTAAAGTCACGTGGATAGAAAATAATATTTTTAAAAACGTGAATAAAAATATAAATAATAAGAACATAAAATAAAAACAAAAAACCACGACGTTTCGATCGCAACACAAGCGGTCGTCGTCAGGAAAAGGGGGGCTAGCCGCTAAAGGCAAACTGTTTATTAAGGTTTAGAGATGGGCGTAGCCCAAGTGTGTCAGCAGCATGGGCGGGGCAGATTATGTTAATGTAGCCCAAGTGTGTCAGCAGCATGGGCGGGGCAGATTATGTTAATGTAGGAGAGAACGACTAAACCGGCAGTGGTACTCCACCAATCAGAGGGCGGCCAGGCAATCATTGCACCTCGCTCCACACACACCCACACTGCTGATGGTGGAGGTTGACGCAAATCAAGTCATGACCGAAAGTGGTTGATGACATCTTTCCAATGATTGCTGAGTTTATAACCATCCTCTCTGTTGAAATTGTGTCTGTATCTGTAGATATGGATGGCTTCATGAACGATTCTATGTTTGATAGCCAGTGGGCTTGCAAAGTACCATCGTCTTCGAGAAATCAATTTCGTGTGAGCCAGCCGCATTAAAATAATGATCAGCCACGGCAGAAGTATCGGTTCTACCGTGTTTCAAAGCTGCCTTGCCATTCATAGCAGGGTTAACCAAAACGATTACCAAAATCATGAACAAACACAACACCCAGGTCCGATTTAACACAGTACATAAAATATGTGATCTGATCCCATCTGTGAAGGACAAGATTCCTGACATGCAATATCTCCGGCATCTACAAACGAAGCTGTATCTGCGGCAGCAGTTACATTGGGGAAACTAAGCGACATGTCTCGGACCGTGTTCGTGAGCATAAGGCAGATTCTCTTTCAGGCCCTTTTGGCCTCGCTGAGACTAATCATTTGCGTTGGGCAACTTACTCCTGTCAACGGGTTTTTGTTGGCAACTTCGTGCTGAGTCATTTCAGCTTGATGATTGTGGGTTGACGTCCAACTGCCGATTCCACTCCAGCAATCATCCCATAGCCAGGGATTTGTATGTCGCGCGCGCAACCGCAAAGCTAGGACCCTTAGACAGGACTGACAACCGCATCGCTGGATAATTTGACGTCGGTCGCGTCGATGACCATCGCGTTTTCAAATTGTTCATGTTCAGTTGAGAGTCGTTCGTTAGTCAGTCGAGCAAATTAGTTTATTTGGGTCGTGTCAGGCTTGTGAAATACACTGTCGGCTGACTGCCGTTATTGTGTCGATTGTTCTATGACATGAAATTCCAATAATAATAATAATAACGCCAAGACACCGTTACTAGATTTGTAAGTACATCAGCGATTTAGAAGTGACTTAATTCACCTCTATTATGGCGTATTCTCTCTTTTAACAACAATTCAAGAGCTCTATGCAGCATTTGATCAGCTCTACGTGACTGGAGTTGCTTTCACTGCGTTTGGAATCACCGCTGAATCCCTGCATCTTTTCGAGAGGACTTCGGCTTCGCCCGCTTGATGCGGAGCGTTTCCAATTTTCTTGTTTGAAGAAAAGTATCCTCCCGACAGAGGTCAATCAGTTTAACGCGTACGCTTTTTGCGACCAATGTTATCCATGAAACACGCAAAACACTATGAACTACGCCGTACACTATGCGCTACACTGCTGCGCTCCATTGAAAACGAATTTCTTCCGAGCTGCCTGTCGCTATTAGTTTGCTGTCCTTTCCACCGCACTGCCGATGAGCACGGTTGGTTACGTCGGGTGGCGAAAAAAGTTCAACACGAACGCACGTACGTGCGTGCGTGCGTACAGCGAAACACCGAAGGCAAAGATATCCCCCGTGTAGCCTCCTATTGCCCACTCTCCTACTCCAGCTGCCCAGTGCCATAGCGAAGGTCGACCCCCTACTCTCGCTGCCCAGTGCCATAGCAATGGTCGACCTCCTACTCTCGCTGCCCAGTGCCATAGCGAAGGTCGACCTCCTACGCTAGCTGCCCAGTGCCATAGCGAAGGTCGACCTCCTACTCTCGCTGCCCAGTGCCACAGCGAAGGTCGACCCTCCTACTCCAGCTGCCCAGTGCCATAGCGAAGGTCGACCCCCTACTCTCGCTACCCAGTGCCATAGCGAAGGTCGACTCTCCTACTCTCGCTGCCCAGTGCCATAGCGAAGGTCGACCCTCCTACTGCAGCTGCCCAGTGCCATAGCGAAGGTCGACCTCCTACTCTCGCTACCCAGTGCCATAGGGAAGGTCGACTCTCCTACGCTAGCTACCCAGTGCCAGAGCGAAGGTCGACCCTCCTACTCTAGCTGCCCAGTGCCATAGCGAAGGTCGACCCCCTACTCTCGCTGCCCAGTGCCATAGCGAAGGTCGACCCTCCTACTCCAGCTGCCCAGTGCCATAGCGAAAGTCGACCCTCCTACTCCAGCTGCCCAGTGCCATAGCGAAGGTCGACCCCCTACTCTCGCTGCCCAGTGCCATAGCAAAGGTCGACCCTCCTACTCCAGCTGCCCAGTGCCATAGCAAAGGTCGACTGTCCTACTCTCGCTGCCCAGTGCCATAGCGAAGGTCGACCCTCCTACTGCAGCTGCCCAGTGCCATAGCGAAGGTCGACCTCCTACTCTCGCTACCCAGTGCCATAGGGAAGGTCGACTCTCCTACGCTAGCTACCCAGTGCCAGAGCGAAGGTCGACCCTCCTACTCTAGCTGCCCAGTGCCATAGCGAAGGTCGACCCCCTACTCTCGCTGCCCAGTGCCATAGCGAAGGTCGACCCCCTACTCTCGCTACCCAGTGCCATAGCGAAGGTCGACTCTCCTACTCTCGCTGCCCAGTGCCATAGCGAAGGTCGACCCCCTACGCTAGCTGCCCAGTGCCATAGCGAATGTCGACCCTTCTACGCTAACTACCCAGTGCCATAGCGAAGGTCGACCCTCCTACTCCAGCTGCCCAGTGCCATAGCGAAGGTCGACCTTCCTACTCTCGCTACCCAGTGCCATAGGGAAGGTCGACTCTCCTACTCCAGCTGCCCAGTGCCATAGCGAAGGTCGACCCTCCTACTCTCGCTGCCCAGTGCCATAGCGAAGGTCGACTCTCCTACTCTCGCTACCCAGTGCCATAGCGAAGGTCGACTCTCCTACTCTCGCTACCCAGTGCCACAGCGAAGGTCGACTCTCCTACTCCAGCTACCCAGTGCCATAGCGAAGGTCGACCCTCTACTCTCGCTGCCCAGTGCCATAGCGAAGGTCGACTCTCCTACTCTCACTGCCCAGTGCCACAGCGAAGGTCGACCCCCTACTCTCGCTACCCAGTGCCATAGCGAAGGTCGACTCTCCTACTCTCGCTACCCAGTGCCACAGCGAAGGTCGACTCTCCTACTCTCGCTACCCAGTGCCAGAGCGAAGGTCGACTCTCCTACTCTCACTGCCCAGTGCCATAGCGAAGGTCGACTCTCCTACTCCAGCTGCCCAGTGCCATAGCGAAGGTCGACTCTCCTACTCTCGCTACCCAGTGCCATAGCGAAGGTCGACTCTCCTACTCTCGCTACCCAGTGCCACAGCGAAGGTCGACTCTCCTACTCTCGCTGCCCGGTGCCATAGCGAAGGTCGACCCTCCTACTCCAGCTACCCAGTGCCAGAGCGAAGGTGGACCCTCCTACTCTCGATACCCAGTGCCATAGCGAAGGTCGACCCCCTACTCTCGCTACCCAGTGCCAGAGTGAAGGTCGACTCTCCTACTCTCGCTACCCAGTGCCAGAGCGAAGGTGGACCCTCCTACTCTCGCTACCCAGTGCCATAGCGAAGGTCGACCCCCTACTCTCGCTACCCAGTGCCAGAGCGAAGGTCGACCCTCCTACTCCAGCTGCCCAGTGCCATAGCGAAAGTCGACCCTCCTACTCCAGCTGCCCAGTGCCATAGCGAAGGTCGACCCCCTACTCTCGCTGCCCAGTGCCATAGCAAAGGTCGACCCTCCTACTCCAGCTGCCCAGTGCCATAGCAAAGGTCGACTGTCCTACTCTCGCTGCCCAGTGCCATAGCGAAGGTCGACCCTCCTACTGCAGCTGCCCAGTGCCATAGCGAAGGTCGACCTCCTACTCTCGCTACCCAGTGCCATAGGGAAGGTCGACTCTCCTACGCTAGCTACCCAGTGCCAGAGCGAAGGTCGACCCTCCTACTCTAGCTGCCCAGTGCCATAGCGAAGGTCGACCCCCTACTCTCGCTGCCCAGTGCCATAGCGAAGGTCGACCCCCTACTCTCGCTGCCCAGTGCCATAGCGAAGGTCGACCCCCTACTCTCGCTACCCAGTGCCATAGCGAAGGTCGACTCTCCTACTCTCGCTGCCCAGTGCCATAGCGAAGGTCGACCCCCTACGCTAGCTGCCCAGTGCCATAGCGAATGTCGACCCTTCTACGCTAACTACCCAGTGCCATAGCGAAGGTCGACTCTCCTACTAAAGCTGCCCGGTGCCATAGCGAAGGTCGACCCTCCTACTCTCGCTACCCAGTGCCATAGGGAAGGTCGACTCTCCTACTCCAGCTACCCAGTGCCATAGCGAAGGTCGACCCCCTACTCTCGCTGCCCAGTGCCATAGCGAAGGTCGACTCTCCTACTCTCACTGCCCAGTGCCACAGCGAAGGTCGACCCCCTACTCTCGCTACCCAGTGCCATAGCGAAGGTCGACTCTCTTACTCTCGCTACCCAGTGCCACAGCGAATGTCGACTCTCCTACTCTCGCTACCCAGTGCCAGAGCGAAGGTCGACTCTCCTACTCTCACTGCCCAGTGCCATAGCGAAGGTCGACTCTCCTACTCCAGCTGCCCAGTGCCATAGCGAAGGTCGACTCCCTACTCTCGCTGCCCAGTGCTATAGCGAAGGTCGACTCCCTACTCTCGCTACCCAGTGCCAGAGCGAAGGTCGACTCTCCTACTCTCGCTACCCAGTGCCATAGCGAAGGTCGACTCTCCTACTCCAGCTGCCCAGTGCCAGAGCGAAGGTCGACCCCCCTACTCTCACTGCCCAGTGCCATAGCGAAGGTCGACTCTCCTACTCTCGCTACCCAGTGCCATAGCGAAGGTCGACTCTCCTACTCTCGCTACCCAGTGCCACAGCGAAGGTCGACTCTCCTACTCTCGCTACCCAGTGCCAGAGTGAAGGTCGACCCCCTATGCTAGCTGCCCAGTGCCATAGCGAAAGTCGACCTTCTACACTAGCTGCCCAGTGCCATAGCGAAGGTCGACCGTCCTACTCTCGCTGCCCAGTGCCATAGCGAAGGTCGACTCTCCTACTCTCGCTGCCCAGTGCCATAGCGAAGGTCGACCCTCTTACTCTCGCTGCCCAGTGCCATAGCGAAGGTCGACCTCCTACTCTCGCTGCCCAGTGCCAGAGCGAAGGTCGACCCCCTATGCTAGCTGCCCAGTGCCATAGCGAAAGTCGACCTTCTACACTAGCTGCCCAGTGCCATAGCGAAGGTCGACTCTCCTACTCTCGCTGCCCAGTGCCATAGCGAAGGTCGACCCTCTTACTCTCGCTGCCCAGTGCCATAGCGAAGGTCGACTGTCCTACTCTCGCTGCCCAGTGCCAGAGCGAAGGTCGACCCCCTATGCTAGCTGCCCAGTGCCATAGCGAAAGTCGACCTTCTACACTAGCTGCCCAGTGCCATAGCGAAGGTCGACTCTCTTACTCTCGCTGCCCAGTGCCATAGCGAAGGTCGACTGTCCTACTCTCGCTGCCCAGTGCCAGAGCGAAGGTCGACCCCCTATGCTAGCTGCCCAGTGCCATAGCGAAAGTCGACCTTCTACACTAGCTGCCCAGTGCCATAGCGAAGGTCGACTCTCCTACTCTCGCTACCCAGTGCCACAGCGAAGGTCGACTCTCCTACTCTCGCTACCCAGTGCCAGAGCGAAGGTGGACCCTCCTACTCCAGCTACCCAATGCCAGAGCGAAGGTGGACTCCCCCCCCTTCCCACCCGTGCCCCCCACACCCCCCTGTACCCCCCAACTCCCTGCGGTTCAACGCCCATGGCGGAGTGCTCCCCGGTGTACCTTCCACGAGCGGTAGTCGCTCTGCGTCACCGAGCGCTCCTTGCCGCCGTCCACACCGCGGGACGCCGCCGGTGCCCCGCCACCACCACCGCTGCCACCACCGCTGCCACCACCGCTGCCACCACCGCTGCCACCACCGCTGCCACCGCCCGACCCCGGCGCGGAGCTCCCCCAGGGCCCCGTGGCGATCGACGGCAGCCCGGCGGCTGCGGTGGCGGCTGCGGCGGGGAGACCCTGGCAGGGGGGCGCCCCGCCCCGGAGGAGCCCCCCGGATTGGGGGGCCTCGGAGTCCCCCAGCTCGGAGTAGCGCGGCGCGGCGAGGGGGATGGCGAGGGGGATGGAGATGTCCGCCTTGTCCAGCTGGGCCCAGAAGCGCGCCAGGCAGCAGGCGCGCGTGATGCACGGCCACGCCATGGGTGGTGGTGGTGGTGGTGCAGGTGGTGGTGGTGGTGCAGGTGGTGCAGGTGGTGGTGGTGGTGGTGGTGCAGGTGGTGGTGGTGGTGGTGGTGCAGGTGATGGTGCAGGTGGTGCAGGTGGTGGTGGTGCAGGTGGTGGTGCAGGTGGTGGAGGTGGTGGTGGAGGTGGTGGTTGCCCTAGCTAAAGGCGGTGTTGGTTGTGGTGGCGGTAAAGGTAGAGGAGGTGGTGGTGGTGGTAAAGGTAGTTGCGGTGGTGGTTGTGGCGATGCAACAGAGCGTTGATTTTACAGCTGCCGCTGATGATGCCGCTGATGATGCTACAGCTGCTGATGATGCTGCTGCTGTTGATGCTGCTGCAGCTGTTGATGCTACTCCTGATGATGATGATGCTGTTGATGCTGCTGATGCTACTCCTGATGATGATGCTGCTGCTACAGATGTTGATGCTGCTGCTGCTACTGCTGTTGATGATGATGCTGCTGCTGATGCTACAGCTGATGCTGCTGCTGATGATGATAATGCTACTGCTGATGATGCTACTCCTGATGCTGCTGCTGCACAACCTCGTCTTCGTAATTTGAACGTTCAAAATGAATCACGAATAGAAACCCCACGGGCAATGAAGAATAACCGCACGGGCGATGAACTGAGACCACCACCACCCAACAACCCTCGCTGCTGTGGGTAGCGAACCCACCGAAGCAAGGGAGAGAGAGAGAGAATAGAGTGTCGAATCGGCGACACGGAGGTTATTACAAATCAGCGTGTGTGTTGTTATCCAGCGCCCAATGTCAACAACAACAACAACAATTGTTTTTGTCCACGACGTTTCACCCGATCGTCTCCAATGATTGGCCGCTCAACCCGAGGCGATCAAAGAAGCAGCGACGGCAGCGGCAGCATCGTAGCACTTGGCGACATAGAGTGTGAGTGTGTGTACTGTGTGTGTGTGTATGTGTGTGTACTGTGTGTGTGTATGTACTGTGTGTGTGTTACTGTGTGTGTTACTGTGTGTGTTACTGTGTGTTACTGTGTGTGTGTATGTGTGTGTTACTGTGTGTACTGTGTGTGTGTTACTGTGTGTGTGTATGTGTGTACTGTGTATGTGTGTGTTACTGTGTGTACTGTGTGTGTACTGTGTGTGTTACTGTGTGTACTGTGTGTGTGTGTTACTGTGTGTTACTGTGTGTACTGTGTGTGTGTACTGTGTGTGTGTATGTGTGTGTACTGTGTGTGTATGTGTGTGTACTGTGTGTGTGTTACTGTGTGTACTGTGTGTACTGTGTGTGTGTTACTGTGTGTTACTGTGTGTACTGTGTGTGTGTATGTATATGTGTGTATGTGTGTGTGTATATGTGTGTGTGCGTATGTGTGTGTGTGTATGTGTGTGTATGTGTGTGTGTATGTGTGTGTTACTGTGTGTGTGTATGTGTGTTGGGGGAGCGCTAGTGCAGTGGTTAGCGCTACGCTGCGCTATGAACCTGGCGACCCGGGTTCGATTCCCGCTCACGGCCAACACCGGTGACGATTATCTGAACCGGTCCCGGGGCCTCCCCTAGGTCTACTCAGCCTCAAATGAGTACCTGGTGCGGTGTGTAAACATCGCCACTAGGGAGACAAAGGCGGTCGGGCGTGGTGCTGGCCACCCACCCCCTAGTGTACCGTTCCGGCTTTCATAGGTGCTCGCTAACAGCACTTGCCCCTACAGTCTGTTAAGGCTATATGGGGGATCTTTGTCTTTTGTGTGTGTTAGTGTGTGTAGTGTAGATGTGTGTATGTGTATGTATGTATGTGTGTATGTGTGTATGTATGTGTGTGTATTATGTGTGTGTATGTGTGTGTGTATGTGTATATGTATTATGTGTGTGTGTTATGTGTGTGTATGTGTGTATGTGTGTGTGTATGTGTGTGTGTTATGTGTGTGTATGTGTGTGTGTATGTGTGTGTGTATGTGTGTGTGTTATGTGTGTGTATGTGTGTGTATTATGTGTGTGTGTATGTGTGTATGTGTGTTATTGGAATTGACAATCTTGAGGAGGGAGCGATGAGACGCGAGGCCCCTGAGACGAACGAGAGCCACAGCCAGCGGTGTGAACACGCAGCAGCTTCCAGACGTCCCATCCAGCTCCACCCTGCCCACTCACCCCCCCCACACACACACATACACCCACACACACACACCCACACTCACAAACACTCACACACACACACCCACACTCACCCACACTCACACACACTCACACACACACTCACACACACTCACACACACTCACCCCCCCACACACATACACACACTCGCACACACCCACACTCACACACACTCACCCCACCACACACATACACACACCCACCCACACTCACACACACTCACACCCACACACACAATCACACACACTCACCCCCCCCACACACATACACACACCCACACACAATCACACAATCACACACCCACACACTCACCCAATCACAAACACTCACACACACACTCACACAGACACACACACACTCACACACACACACACCCAATCACACACACCCACACACAGACACACACACCCACAAACACACCCACACACACCCCCACACACACACTCACATATACGCACCCCCAATCACACACACACACACCCCCACACATCCCCCCCCACACACACACACCCCACACACATCCCCCCCCCCACACACACACACACACACACACACACCCACACACACCCACACACACCCACACCCCGAATCACACCCCCCCCCCACACACACACCCCCATATACACCCCCAATCTAACACACTCACATACACACACCCAATCACACACCCCCAATCACACACACACCCCCGAATAACACCCACCCACCCTCACCCACCCACACTCACTCACCCTCACCCACACTCACCCTCACTCACACTCACCCACCCACCCTCACCCACCCACACTCACAAACACTCACTCTCAATCACTCACACTCACTCACCCACCCACCCTCACCCACCCTCACTCACTCACCCTCACCCACACTCACCCTCACTAACCCTCACTAACCCTCACTCACTCACCCTCACCCACACTCACACCCACACTCACCCTCACTAACCCTCACTCACTCACCCTCACCCACCCACACTCACCCTCAATCACTCACACTCACACTCACCCACCCACCCTCACCCACCCTCACTCACTCACCCTCACTCACACTCACCCTCACTAACCCTCACTCACTCACACTCACTCACCCTCACTCACACTCACCGACTCACCCTCACCCTCACTCACTAACACTCACCCACACTCACACTCACCCACACTCATCCTCACTCACACTCACTCACACTCACCCTCACTCACACTCGCTCACACTCACCCTCACTCACCCACCCATCCTCACCCACCCACCCTCACCCACCCTCACCCACCCACACTCACCCACCCTCACCCACCCTCACCCACCCACCCACACTCACCCACCCTCACCCACCCACACTCACCCTTACTCACACTCACTCACCCACCCACCCACACTCACAAACACTCACCCTCACTCACACTCACTCACCCTCACTCACCCACCCACCCTCACCCACCCTCACCCACCCACACTCACTCACCCTCACTCACACTCACCCTCACTCACTCACACTCACTAACACTCACCCACACTCACACTCACCCACACTCACCCTCGCTCACACTCACTCACACTCACCCTCGCTCACACTCACCCACCCTCACCCACCCACCCTCACTCACCCACACTCACTCACACTCACCCTCACTCACACTCACCCTCACTCACCCACCCACCCTCACCCACCCACACTCACCCGCGTGCTGGTGCTAAACGTCGATGTCGCTGTCCGATTCAGCACCTGGTGCAGGCGCCATCCCACAGCCAACACCCACACAGCTACACACAGCCAACACCCACACAGCTACACACAGCCAACACCCACACAGCTACAAACAGCCAACACCCACACAGCTACACACAGCCAACACCCACACAGCCAACACCCGCACAGCTACACACGCACAGCCAACACCCACACACAGCCAACACCCGCACAGCTACGCACGCACAGCTACGCACGCACAGCTACACACGCGCACAGCCAACACCCACACAGCCAACACCCGCACAGCCAACACCCGCACAGCCAACACCCGCACAGCTACGCACGCACAGCTACACACCCACACAGCCAACACCCGCACAGCCAACACCCGCACAGCCAACACCCACACACAGCCAACACCCGCACAGCTACACACGCACAGCTACCCACGCACAGCTACCCACGCACAGCTACACACCCGCACAGCCAACACCCGCACAGCCAACACCCGCACAGCTACGCACGCACAGCCAACACCCGCACAGCTACGCACACACAGCCAACACCCGCACAGCTACGCACGCACAGCCAACACCTGCACAGCCAACACCTGCACAGCCAACACCCGCACAGCCAACACCCGCACAGCTACACACGCGCATACAGCCCAGTCGAGACGGCCTCGTTTTTGTTTGTGTGTGGGTGGGTGGGAGTGTGGATGTGTGGGTGGGTGGGTGTGTGAGTGGGTGTGTGGGTGGGTGGGTGGTAGTGGGGGGGAGGGGCGCGATTAGCTCTGCGGAATTCAGAAGACACCTTCCGGCAGACGTCAGAGGAGATTTTAAAAAAAATTTAAGTAAAAAAAAATCTCATCCGCCAACGTTGCTCCTACCGATGATTTGAAACACAACACGGGTTATGGGCTTACTCCGCTCTAGGTCGGCTCGGCCTTAAAATGTGTAGCCGGTGCAGCGGTGTGCTGCAGTAGTGAACATCGCCACCGGGGAGACAAAGGCGGCCGGGCCTGGAGGCGGCCCCTCACGCACCTCATAGGCGCTGCTGTTCGCTTGCAGCACTTGCCCCAGAAGTGTGGGGAGGCTATAGGTGGAGGATCTTTGCCTTTGTAAGAGACAGACAGGAGTCCAGATAGTGCCCCATCACCACCCATCACCACCCATCACCATCATCACCACCCATCACCACCCATCACTACCCATCACCACCCATCACCACCCATCACTACCCATCACCACCATCACCACCATCACTACCCATCACCACCATCACCACCATCACTACCCATCACCACCATCACCACCCATCACCACCATCACCACCCATCACTACCATCACCACCCATCACTATCCATCACCACCATCACCACCATCACCACCCCATCACTACCATCACCACCATCACCACCCATCACTACCCATCACCACCATCACCACCCATCACTACCCATCACTACCCATCACTACCCATCACCACCCATCACCACCATCATCACCACCATCACTACCCATCACTACCATCACCACCATCACCACCCATCACTACCCATCACCACCCATCACTACCATCACCACCCATCACTACCATCACTACCCATCACCACCCATCACCACCCATCACTACCCATCACCACCCATCACCACCATCACTACCCATCACCACCCATCACCACCATCACCACCCATCATCACCCATCACTACCATCACCACCCATCACCACCCATCACTACCCATCACCACCATCACCACCATCACTACCCATCATCACCCATCACCACCATCACTACCCATCACTACCCATCACCACCATCACCACCCATCACTACCCATCACTACCCATCACCACCCATCACTACCCATCACCACCCATCACCACCCATCACTACCCATCACCACCATCACCACCATCACCACCCATCACCACCATCACCACCCATCACACCCATCACTACCCATCACCACCATCACTACCATCACCACCATCACCACCCATCACCACCCATCACCACCATCACTACCCATCACTACCCATCACTACCCATCACCACCCATCACCACCATCACCACCCATCACACCCATCACTACCCATCACTACCCATCACCACCCATCACTACCATCACCACCCTCCCCATCACCACCATCACTACCCATCAACTCCCACCCCATCAACCCCTCCCCCATCACCACCCTCCCCCATCACCACCCTCCCCCATCACCACCCTCCCCCATCAACCCCTACCCCCATCACCACCCTCCCCCATCACCACCCATCACCACCCTCCCCCATCACCACCCTCCCCATCACCACCCTCCCCATCAACCCCTACCCCCATCAACCCCTAACCCCATCACCACCCTCCACCCATCACCACCCTCCCCCATCAACCCCTAACCCCATCACCACCCTCCCCCATCACCACCCTTCCCCATCACCACCCTCCCCCATCAACCCCTAACCCCATCACCACCCTCCACCCATCACCACCCTCCCCCATCAACCCCTAACCCCATCACCACCCTCCCCATCACCACCTTCCCCCATCAACCCCTACCCCCATCAACCCCTAACCCCATCACCACCCTCCTCCCATCACCACCCTTCCCCATCAACCCCTACCCCCATCACCACCCTCCCCCATCACCACCCACCCCCATCACCACCCTCCCCCATCAACCTCTACCCCCATCAACCCCTTCCCCCATCACCACCCTCCCCCATCACCACCCTCCCCCATCAACCCCTAACCCCATCACCACCCTCCTCCCATCACCACCCTTCCCCATCAACCCCTACCCCCATCGCCACCTTCCCAAGGGTGTAACACATGCGCCATCTGCCGCCTCTGCCGCTGAGTGGGTTGGTGGCGGTGGTGGTGGTGGTGATAGGAGCCACGTGTTAACACCCCTTAACAATACCCGATGAACCTGCAATCGCTACTGGCGTGCCCTGAACAAGGCCCGTCGCTCGGAACGTCGCCCATAATGAAGAGGCCCCGACCCACTTCAACCCCCCCCCGCCCCCAGGGGAGGGGGCTGTTGTGTGAGTCTTTCTCGACTCCTTGGTGCCAGGGACCAGCAGCGTCCTTCACGAGCCGCCTCCACCACAGAGGCCGATCTTGAGACCGCTGGTACCGGTCATCGGCAAGTCCACTCAGCTAAACGTCCTCCCGTACCACATCACGCCATCTCTTCTCTAGCCCGTGCCGCGCCCGCTTTGGCCCCTCAATCCGGCCGAACAGAAGCTGTTTCGGCATGCGGTGGCTGGGCATGCGGGCTACGTGACCCAGCCAACGCAGCCTTGCCCGCCGGAGGAGCTCACCGATGGGACCTTGCCCAGATCTTTCTAGAATTTCTGAGCTCCTCACACAATCCAGTCTGGTTAAACCCAGGATGGATCGTAGGCAGGCCAGCCTAAATGTGTCTAACCAGTGAAGGTGTTCCATTAGGGGGGTCCACGTTTCGCAAGCGTAGAGAAGGGAGGGAATGACCGTGGCCGATAAGACCCGAAGCTTCGTGCGGAGCGACGGACCAGGTAGCTTCCACACAGCGCTACGCAACCGATGAAAAGATATTGCCGCTCGACTAATTCGGAGTGAGACCTCTGCTGTTAAAACGGAGCCGGTCATGATAACACTGCCCAGGTATGGGAAACTCTCCACTCTCTCCACAACTGCCCCATCACCAATTGGGAGTTGTGGGGGTGGAGTGCCCGATGGCACAAAATACCCAGGCAGGTGCTTCGTTTTGGTGGGGCTGATGGTAAGGCCCCACCTCTTAGTGGCACACTCCAGTTTCAGCAGCAGCGCCTCCAACTCTTCCTCTGAGTGAGCCGCGATTACCAGATCATCGGCATACATAACATGGTTGAACAATAGGAAGCCATCCCTTGACCGCACCCGGGTATCGATCAGCCTCCCATTGCATCCCTACCAGATGGAAATTCCTCCGGTACAGCTACTGAAGGCTTCACGAACTACGTGGTCGAAATAGATGTTAAGTAATGTTGGAGCCAGAGGACATCCCTGTCGCACCCCAAGGTGTACAGGGAATGGCTCCGACTCCCGGCCACGTAGCTTTACCCGGGCCCACTCACCATCATGAAGGTCCTCAATGATCGTGAGCAGTGGGTCAGGGACTCCGAAAGCACGAAGAACAATCCAGAACCCACGACCAGTGACACACACACAGTGACACAAAGATAAACAAAGATAAACAAAGATCCCCCGTATAGCCTTAACAGACTGTAGGGGCAAGTGCTGTTAGCGAGCACCTATGAAGGCCGGAACGGTACACAAGGGGGTGGGTGGCCAGCACCACGCCCGACCGCCTTTGTCTCCCTAGTGGCAATGGTTACACACCGCACCAGGTACTCATTTGAGGCTGAGTCGACCTAGGGGAGGCCCGGGACCGGTTCAGATAATCGTCACTGGTGTTGGCCGTGAGCGGCAATCGAACCCGGGTCGCCAGGTTCATAGCGCAGCGCGCTAACCGCTACACTACCGCTCCCCACCACAGTGACACACACACAGTGACACACACATACAGTGACACAACAACAACCGCCATTCGCCACTAAGTGGCGGTGACGTCACCACGACGCTTGTGCCAGGCTATGTGCACCCTGAGGCCACGTGAAGTGTCGAACGCCCGCTGGCAGGAGGTCACGGGGCAGACCCAAGTGCCACGGGTCGACTGACTGAGTTGACTGGCTGATGCACCACCTGTGCCCCCTACTGTGCCAACCTGCTGTGCTTTAGCCACCCGGCGCTCCGCTCGTTGTTCTGAGCGTCGCTCCTCCGTCCTCCGTTGTTGTTGGAGGGCGACTGCCTCCAACTGCCCAGTAGCATCCTTCACGAGCCTCCTCCACAGAGGCCGACCTTGACACCGCTGGTACCAGTCATCGGCAAGTCCACTCAGCTCCACGTCCTCCTGTACCACATCACTCCATCTCTTCTCTAGCCCGTGCCGCGCCCGCTTAGCCCCCTCAATCCGGCCAAACAAAAGCTGTTTCGGCATGCGGTGGCTGGGCATGCGGGCTACATGACCCAGCCATCGCAGCCTTGCCTGCCGGAGGAGCTCACCGATGGGACCCTGCCCAGATCTTTCAAGGATTTGTGAGCTCCTCACACAATCCAGTCTGGTTAAACCCAGGATGGATCGTAAGCAGGCCAGCCTAAATGTTTCTAACCGGCGAAGATGTTCCATTAGGGGGGTCCACGTTTCGCAAGTGTAGAGAAGGGAGGGAATGACCGTGGCCGAGAAGACCTGAAGCTTAGTGCGGAGCGACAGACCAGGTAGCTTCCACACAGCGTTACGCAACCGATGAAAAGATATTGCCGCTCGACTGATTCGGAGTGAGACCTCTGCTGTTAAACTGGAGCCAGTCATAAGCACACTGCCCAGGTATGGGAAACTCTCCACTCTCTCCACAACTGCCCCATCACCGATTGGGAGTTGTGGGGGTGGAGTGTCCGATGGTACAAAATACCCAGGCAGGTGCTTAGTTTTGGTGGGGCTGATGGTAAGGCCCCACCTCTTAGTGGCACGCTGCAGTCTCAGCAGCAGCGTCTCCAACTCCTCCGCTGACTGAGCAGCTATTACCAAATCATCAGCATACATAACGTGGTTGAGCAATAGGGAGCCATCCCTTGACCGCACCCGGGCATCGATTAACCTCCCATTAAATCTGTACCATATGGAGATTCCCCCGGTACAGCTATTGAAGGCTTCACGAACTACGTGGTCAAAATAGATGTTAAATAATGTGGGAGCCAGAGGACATCCCTGTCGCACCCCAAGGTGTACAGGGAATGGCTCTGACTACCGGCCACGTAGTTTTACCCGGACCCGCTCACCATCATGAAGGTCCTTAATGATCGTGAACAGAGGGTCAGGTACTCCAAAAGCACGAAGAACGACCCAGAGCCCAGGCCTACTGATGGTATCGTAGGCCTTGACCAGGTCAATAAAGCAGAGATGTAGGTCTTGTTGGAATTCCCTACACCTCTGCTGTAGCAAACGGACAGAAAATATGGCATCTGTGCAGGACCGCCCTTTCCTGAAACCGCATTGGGGCTCCGCAAGCCTCTCCTCAGCGTGCCTGGCAAGGCGATGCTGAATAATCCTTGCCAGGACCTTTCCCGGCACACTGAGGAGTGAGATGCCCCTGTAGTTGTTACAGTCTGTGCGGTCCCCCTTCTTAAAAAGGAGGACCACTAGGGCATCCTTCCAATCCTGCGGAACCCGTCCAGTGGTCCAGACTGTTGTTATGATGTCATAAAGGGCAGTCTGTGCACAAACGCCACCCTCCCTCAGCATTTCGCTTGGGAGATCATCTCTGCCCGCTGCCTTTCCTGGTCTCAGACTCCGGATCGCCTTCAATACTTCCTCAGCAGATGGCACCTCAGCCAGCCACTCACAGGGGGTGACTTCTTCCAATATTTGAGGCACCGCAGCCTCAGCAGGGTCATCCTCACTTTGTGCCACGATGTTTTCCTGGCTGAGGGATTTTCCCTCCCCCAGGACCTCACAGAAATGCTCAGCAAATCTGCGAACCTGTTCCTGGTGGTCGGAGATTGGATCACCGTTTTTTCCCCTAATGATGGTAATAGGTGTGGCGCTGCAGGTGACTTTTTTGATGGAGTTAAATAGAGATTTGTGATCACGGGCCACTGAGGCAGACACCATCTCCTCAGCAACCCGCGACCACCACCCATCCTTGCAGCGCCTCATGGCTCTCCGAACCTCCGAGCGAAGGCTGCGGTAAGCCTCCTCATTCTCGGACGTGGGATTCTGTAGCCGATGACAGTGGGCCTGTCGCTTTTTCTCAATCATCCTGAACACCTCCTCTGTCAGCCAGGGTCTCTGGGGAGGTCTGGACCGCGTACCCAAAGCAGCCATTGCAGCTGCATGAGTCACAGTCCTAAACCTCGCCCATTTACCCTCGACATCAAGAGGAGTCGGGGACGATGCCAATCCCAGCCGCAAGCGATGAAATTCTCGCTTGCAACTTTCATCAGATAACTGAGACCAGGCCACTTTATGTTGGAATGGGGTCCTGGGTGTACACCCACCACCGGAGTGGAAGAATGGCAGGCGCATCTTACAGATGACTAGTCGATGGTCAGAGAGCAGATCAGCTCCACGGTAGGTCCTGGTGTCAAGGACATGGGCTCGCATTCTGGACCGCGTACCCAAAGCAGCCATTGCAGCTGCATGAGTCACAGTCCTAAACCTCGCCCATTTACCCTCGACATCAAGAGGAGTCGGGGACGATGCCAATCCCAGCCGCAAGCGATGAAATTCTCGCTTGCAACTTTCATCAGATAACTGAGACCAGGCCACTTTATGTTGGAATGGGGTCCTGGGTGTACACCCACCACCGGAGTGGAAGAATGGCAGGCGCATCTTACAGATGACTAGTCGATGGTCAGAGAGCAGATCAGCTCCACGGTAGGTCCTGGTGTCAAGGACATGGGCTCGCATTCGCTGGTCCGTCACTATGTAGTCCAGCAGATGTTCTTGCTTGGACCCGGCATGCATCCATGATGTTGTGTGGATGCGCCGATGCCGGAACAGCGTGTTGGTAATTACAAGCCCATGGGCTGCACAAAAATCTAGCAGCCTCCTACCGTTGTTATTGAGCTGATCTGGCCCATGCCCTCCGATCACTCCAGACCAGGTGCCAGTATCATGACCAACTCGGGCATTGAAGTCACCCAACATGATGACTCTATCCCGAGGGGCCACTTTAGCCAGCACCTGACAGGAGGTCATAGAAGGCATCTGACTCATCGGCTTTGCCTGCATCCCACCACGGATGTTCATCTTCGGTGGGGGCATAAGTAACCACGACCACCATTCCTCACCTCCGGTTGATGGGAAGGCGAGCCCAAAGTAGCCTGGGGCTTACAGCTTCCCACACCCCACCGCCACGCTCCCACGCCCCCTTCATTCTTTTGTTCAAAAGAAGACCCACACCCTGTTGTTTGGCAGTCCGCTGCCCCGAGTAGAGGACTGTCCACCCCTCATGGTGGCAGGAGCCAGAGCCGGTCCACCAGACCTCCTGAATGCCGCATAGATCCAGGCGGTACCGGTCCAGCTCCCGACAGAGTGGCAGCCTCTCCTCTGCAGTGAGCGTTCGAACATTCCACGTGGCCACCCGTAGTGGCTTTTCGTTGTTTCTGGAGTAGCCCCGAGGGTAGGTATTCAATCTCCTGGCTCCGCCAATTGGGGTTTGGCCAGGAGACGTCATAGACACCTGGCCCCCCAGGGCCTCCGGCACAAGCTTATTTGTTACATATTTCAGTTTAACTCGTGGTTTCGTGGTAATTAATTGAAGGTGGAGAGGTTACCAGCCCCTCGCACCCATCCAGAGCCCCCGTTTAGCCCCTGTGGTGGACACATATGCCATGAGGGAAGGAGCCAATCAAAATTGGATCTCCCCCCCACAGCACTGTCCACGACAGAGTTGCCCGTCCGGCACCGCGAGGAGGTAGGGGGTTGTTTTGCCGGACAGTGACACACACGCAGTGACACACACATACAGTGACACACACAGTTACACTCATACACAGTGACACACACATAGTGACACACACACACAGTCACACTCACACACAGTGACACGCACAGTGACACGCAGTGACACACACAGTGACACGCACAGTGACACACACATTCACAGTGACACACACAGTGACACACACATTCACAGTGACACACAGTGACACACAACCGCCATTCGCCACTAAGTGGCGGTGACGTCACCACGACGCTTGTGCCAGGCCATGTGCACCTTGAGGCCACGTGAAGTGTCGAACGCCCGCGGGCAGGTCACAGGGAAGACCCAGGTGCCACGGGTCGACTGACTGAGATGACTGGCTGATGCACCACCTGTGCCCCCTACTGTGCCAACCTGCTGTGCTTTAGCCACCCGGCGCTCCGCTCGTTGTGAGCGTCGCTCCTCCGCCCTCCGTTGTTGGAGGGCGACTGCCTCCAACTGCCCAGTAGCGTCCTTCACGAGCCTCCTCCACAGAGGCCGATCTTGACACCGCTGGTACCAGTCATCGGCAAGTCCACTCAGCTCCACGTCCTCCTGTACCACATCACTCCATCTCTTCTCTAGCCTGTGCCGCGTCCGTTTAGCCCCCTCGATCCGGCCAAACAAAAGCTGTTTCGGCATGCGGTGGCTGGGCATGCGGGTTACATGACCCAGCCAACGCAGCCTTGCCTGCCGGAACTCACCGATGGGACCTTGCCCAGATCTTTCAAGGATTTTTGAGCTCCTCACACAATCCAGCCTGGTTAAACCCAGGATGGATCGTAGGCAGGCCAGCCTAAATGTTTCCAACCGGCAAAGATGCTCCATTAAGGGGGTCCACGTTTCGCAAGTGTAGAGAAGGGAGGGAATGACCGTGGCCGAGAAGACCTGAAGCTTAGTGCGGAGCGACAGACCAAGTAGCTTCCACACAGTGTTACGCAACCTCTGCTGTTAAACCGGAGCTGGTCATAAGCACACTTCCCAGGTATGGGAAACTCTCCACTCTCTCCACAACTGCCCCATCACCGATTGGGAGTTGTGGGAATGGAGTGTCCGATGGTACAAAATACCCAGGCAGGTGCTTAGTTTTGGTGGGGCTGATGGTAAGGCCCCATCTCTTAGTGGCACGCTCCAGTCTCAGCAGTAGCGTCTCCAACTCCTCCTCTGAATGAGCAGCTATTACCAAATCATCAGCATACATAACGGGGTTGAGCAATAGGGAGCCATCCCTTGACCGCACCGGGCATCGATCAGCCTCCCATTATATCTGTACCAAATGGAGATTCCCCCGGTACAGCTATTGAAGGCTTCACGAACTACGTGGTCAAAATAGATGTTAAATGTGGGAGCCAGAGGACATCCCTATCGCACCCCAAGGTGTACAGGGAATGGCTCCGACTCCCGGCCACGTAGCTTTACCCGGGCCCGCTCACCATCATGAAGGTCCTTAATGATCGTGAGCAGAGGGTCAGGGACTCCAAAAAGCACGAAGAACAACCCAGAGCCCAGGCCTACTGATGGTGTCATAGGCCATGACCAGGTCAATAAAGCAGAGATGTAGGTCTTGTTGGAATTCCCTACACCTCTGCTGTAGCAGACGGACAGAAAATATGGCATCTGTGCAGGACCGCCCTTTCCTGAAACCGCACACACACTCACTCACACACTCACTCACTCACACACTCACACACACACTCACTCACACACTCACATACTCACACACTCACTCACATACTCACACTCACTCACTCACACACTCACTCACACACTCACTAACTTACTCACCCACTCACTCACTCACCCACTCACTCACTCACCCACTCACTCACACACTAACTCACTCACACACTAACTCACTCACCCACCCACTCACTCACACACTCACTCACACACTCACCCACTCACACACTCACACACTCACTCACTCACACACTCACACTCACTCACATACACACTCACATACTCACACACACACTCACACACTCACTAACTCACTCACACACTCACTCACTCACACAGTCACTCACACACTAACTCGCTCACACACTAACTCAGACACTCACTCACACACTCTCACACACACTCACACACACACTCACTCACTAACTCACTCACACACTAACTCACTCACACACTAACTCACTCACTCACACACTCACCCACTCACTCACTCACACACTCACTCACACACTAACTAACTCACACACTCACTCACACACTAACTAACTCACACACTCACTCACACACTCACTAACTCACACACACACTCACTCACACACTAACTCACACTCACACACTCACACACTCGCAGGGCACCGGAGAGACTCCGTGACGACCCTCCCGTGTCTCACCGTGCGTGTCTCACCGTGCGTGTCTCACCGTGCGTGTCTCACCGTGCGTGTCTCACCGTGCGTGTCTCACCGTGCGTGTCTCACCGTGCGTGTCTCACCGTGCGTGTCTCACCGTGCGTGTCTCACGTGAGCAAACCGTGCTCGTGCTGCTGCTGATGGTGGTGGTGGTTGTTGTTGTTTTTATTCAAGGAACGAAGTTGAGAATAAATCAAAACAGGCACGACATTCCGCCGGACTTAGGATCGATCGGTCACGGAGACACAGAGACACCACAGAGACAGAGACACCACAGAGACACGCAGACACACAGAGACGCCAGACACAGAGACACCACAGACACAGAGACACCACAGAGACACGCAGACACACAGAGACACCGCAGACACAGAGACACCAGACACAGAGACACGCAGACACAGAGACACAGACACACAGAGACACACAGAGACACGCAGAGACACCACAGACACAGAGACACAGAGACACAGAGACACCGACACAGAGAAACAGCGACACAGAGACACCAGACACAGAGACACCAGACACAGAGACACCAGACACAGAGACACAGAGAGACAGAGAGACACAGAGACACAGAGAGACACAGAGACACAGAGACACCACAGACACAGAGAGACAGACACACACAGAGACACAGAGACACCACAGACACAGAGACACAGAGACACCAGACACACAGAGACACAGAGACACAGAGAGACACAGAGACACAGATACACCAGACACAGAGACACGCAGAGACACAGAGACACCACAGAGACACCACAGAGACACCGGACACAGAGACACAGAGAGACACAGAGACACGCAGACACACAGAGACACGCAAAGACACAGAGACACACAGAGACACAGAGACACGCAGAACAAAGAGAGACACAGAGACACGCAGAGACACAGAGACACGCAGAGACACAGAGAGACACAGAGAGACAGAGACACACACAGAGAGACACACAGAGACACAGAGACACAGAGACACACACACAGATACACACAGAGACACTGAGACACACACAGAGACACAGAGACACTGAGACACACACAGAGACACAGAGACACTGAGACACACACAGAGACACTGAGACACACACTGAGACACACACAGAGACACAGAGGCACGCAGAGACACAGAGAGACACAGAGACACACACTGAGACACAGAGACACACACTGAGACACAGAGACACAGAGACACACACAGAGACACAGAGACACACACAGAGACACACAGAGACACAGAAACACACAGAGACACAGAGACACACACAGAGACACACACAGAGACACACACAGAGTCTCCGCCCTTACCCCCCCTCACCCCCCCAGCCCCCCCCCCCAGCCCCCCCCCCCAGCCCCACCCCCCCACCCCCCCCCCGCGTGCTCAGTCTGCGTGTGTTGGAGCGAGCGCCCTGGCGACCTGCGCTAGGCCACAGAAGGCCCAACGCTTCTCCACCACGGCGTCGCCCGCCACCCACTCGTGGTGGAAGAGCCGCGGCACCGAGGACAGCACCGTGTCCAGCTCGCCCGGGGACATCTGGCGCACGCGCACAAAGACAAAGGTCCCCCGTGTGGCCTTAGCGGACTCATCGGGGGCAAGTGCCGCCAGCGAGGAGCGCCTGTGAAGGCCGGAACGGTACACGAGGTGGGTGTGGGGTGGGTGGCCAGCGCCACGCCCGGCCGCCTTTGTCTCCCCCCGGTGGCGATGTTTACTACACACCGCACCACCACCGCTACACCGGGTGCTCATCTGAGGCTGAGTCGACCTAGGGGGAGGATGCCCGGGACCGGTTCAGAGAATCGTCAGCGGTGGTGTTGGCCGTGAGCGGGAATCGAACCCGGGGTCGCCGGGGTTCGTAGCGCAGCGTAGCGCTAACCGCTACACCACTGTTCCCTACTAACACATGCACACAGACACACACACAGAGACGCACACACACGCACTCACACACACACTCACACACACGCACACACACGCGCACACACAAACAAGCACACGTACACACGCACACACACACACGCGCACACACACACGCACACACACACACGCGCACACACACACACACACGCACACACACACACGCACACACACACACACACGCACACACACACACACGCACACACACACACACGCACACACACACGCACACACACACGCACACACACACACGCACACACGCACACACACGCACACACGCACACACGCGTACATACGCACGCACGCACACACACGCACGCACGCACACACACAACAACAACCGCCATTTGCCACTAAGTGGCGGTGACGTCACCACGACGCTTGTGCCAGGACATGTGCACCTTGAGGCCACGTGACTCTACGTATCTCTGTGTGACTCTACGTATCTCTGTGTCACTCTACGTATCTCTGTGTGACTCTACGTATCTCTGTGTGACTCTACGCGTCTCTGTGTCACTCTACGTATCTCCGTGTGACTCTACGTATCTCTGTGTGACTCTACGTATCTCTGTGTGACTCTATGTATCTCTGTGTGACTCTACGTATCTCTGTGTGACTCTACGTATCTCCGTGTGACTCTACGTATCTCCGCGTGACTCTACGTGTCTCTGTGTGACTCTACGTATCTCTGTGTCACTCTACGTAACTCTACGTATCTCTACGTATCTCCGTGTGACTCTACGTATCTCTGTGTGACTCTACGTATCTCTGTGTGACTCTACGTATCTCTGTGTGACTCTACCTATCTCTGTGTGACTCTACGTATCTCTGTGTGACTCCACGTATCTCTGTGTGACCCTACGTATCTCTGTGTGACTCTACGTATCTCTGTGTGACTCTACGTGTCTCTGACTCTACGTATCTCTGTGTGAATCTACGTATCTCTGTGTGACTATACGTATCTCTGTGTGACCCTACGTATCTCTGTGTGACTCTACGTATCTCTGTGTGACTCTACGTATCTCCGTGTGACTCTACGTGTCTCCGTGTGACTCTACGTATCTCCGTGTGACTCTACGTATCTCCGTGTGACTCTACGTATCTCTGTGTGACTCTACGTATCTCTGTGTGACTCTACGTATCTCTGTGTGACTCTACGTATCTCTGTGTGACTCTACGTATCTCTGTGTGACTCTACGTATCTCTGTGTGACTCTACGTATCTCTGTGTGACTCTACGTATCTCTGTGTGACTCTACGTATCTCTGTGTGACTCTACGTATCTCTGTGTCACTCTACGTATCTCTGTGTCACTCTACGTATCTCTGTGTGACTCTACGTATCTCTGTGTGACTCTACGTATCTCTGTGTCACTCTACACACTGTGTGACTCTACATATCTCTGTGTGACTCTACATATCTCTGTGTGACTACGTATCTCTCCGTGACTCTACGAATCTCTCCGTGACTCTACGTATCTCTGTGTGACTCTACGTATCTCTGTGACTCTACGTATCTCTATGTGACTCTACGTATCTCTGTGTGACTCTACGTATCTCTGTGACTCTACGTATCTCCGCGTGACTCTACGTATCTCTGTGTGACTCTACGTATCTCCGTGTGACTCTACGCATCTCTGTGTGACTCTACGTATCTCTGTGTGACCCTACGAATCTCTGTGTGACCCTACGTATCTCTGTGTGACTCTACGTATCTCTGTGTGACTCTACGTATCTCTGTGCGACTCTACGTATCTCTGTGTGACTCTACGTATCTCTGTGTCACTCTACGTATCTCTGTGTGACTCTACGTATCTCTGTGTGACTCTACGTATCTCTGTGTGACTCTACGTATCTCTGTGTGACTCTATGTATCTCGGTGTGACTCTACGTATCTCTGTGTGACTCTACGTATCTCTGTGTGACTCTATGTATCTCGGTGTGACTCTACGTATCTCTGTGTGACTCTACGTATCTCTGTGTGACTCTACGTATCTCTGTGTGACTCTACGTATCTCTGTGTGACTCTACGTATCTCTGCGTGACTCCACGTATCTCTGTGTGACTCTACGTATCTCTGTGTGATTCTACGTATCTCTGCGTGACTCCACGTATCTCTGCGTGACTCCACGTATCTCTGTGTGACTCTACGTATCTCTGTGTGACTCTACGTATCTCTGTGTGACTCTACGTATCTCTGTGTGAATCTACGTATCTTTGCGTGACTCCACGTATCTCTGTGTGACTCTACGTATCTGTGACTCTACGTATCTCCGCGTGACTCTACGTATCTCTGTGTGACTTTACGTAACTCTGTGTGACTCTACGTATCTCTGTGTGACTCTACGTATCTCCGCGTGACTCTACGTATCTCTGTGTGCCTCTACGTATCTCTACGTATCTCTGTGTGACTCTACGTATCTCTATGTGACTCTACGTATCTCTGTGTGACTCTACGTATCTCTGTGTGACTTTTAGTATCTCTGCGTGACTCTACGTATCTGTGTCACTCTACGTATCTCTGTGTGACTCTACGTATCTGTGTCACTCTACGTATCTCTGTGTGACTCTACTTATCTCTATGTGACTGTACGTATCTCCGTGTGACTCTACGTATCTCTGTGTGACTCTACTTATCTCTATGTGACTCTACGTATCTATGTGTGACTCTATGTATCTCTGTGTGACTCTACGCATCTCTGTGTGACTCTACGTATCTCTGTGTGACTCTACGTATCTATGTGTGACTCTATGTATCTCTGTGTGACTCTACGTATCTCTGTGTGACTCTACGTATCTATGTGTGACTCTATGTATCTCTGTGTGACTCTACGTATCTCTGTGTGACTCTACGTATCTCTGTGTGACTCTACGTATCTCTGCGTGACTACGTATCTCTGTGTGACTCTACGTATCTCTGTGCGACTCTACGTATCTCTGTGCGACTCCACGTATCTCTGCGCGACTCTACGTATCTATGTGTGACTCTACGTATCTCCGTGTGACTCTACGTATCTCTGTGTAACTAAAAGTGTCTCCGTGTGACTCTACCTATCTCTGTGTGACTCTACGTATCTCTGTGTCACTCTACGTATCTCTGTGTGACTCTACGTATCTCTGTGTGACTCTACGTATCTCTGTGTGACTCTACGCATCTCTGTGTCACTCTACGTATCTCTGTGTGACGCTACGTATCTCTGTGTCATTCTACGTATCTCTGTGTGACCCTACGTATCTTTGTGTGACGCTACGTATCTCTGTGTGACTCTACGTATCTCTGTGTGACTCTACGTATCTCTGCGTGACTCTATGTATCTCTGTGTAACTCTACGTATCTCTGTGTCACTCTACGTATCTCTGTGTGACTCTACGTATCTCTGCGTGACTCTACGTATCTCTGTGTGACTCTACGTATCCCCGCGTGACTCTACGCATCTCTGTGTGACTCTACGTATCTCTGTGTCACTCTACGTATCTCTGTGTGACTCTACGTATCTCCACGTGACTCTACGTATCTCTGTGTGACTCTACGTATCTCTGTGTGAATCTACGTATCTCTGTGTGACTCTACCTATCTCTGTGTGACTCTACGTATCTCCGTGTGACTCTACGTATCTCTGCGTGACTCTACGTATCTCTGTGTGAATCTACGTATCTCTGTGTGACTCTACGTATCTCCGTGTGACTCTACGTATCTCTGTGTAACTAAAAGTGTCTCCGTGTGACTCTACCTATCTCTGTGTGACTCTACGTATCTCCGCGTGACTCTACGTATCTCCGTGTGACTCTACGTATCTCCGTGTGACTCTACGCATCTCCGTGTGACTCTACGTATCTCTGTGTGACCCTACGAATCTCTGTGTGACTCTACGTATCTCTGTGTGACTCTACGTATCTCTGTGTGACTCTACGTATCTCTGTGCGACTCTACGTATCTCTGTGCGACTCTACGTATCTCTGTGTGACTCTACGTATCTCTGTGTGACTCTACGTATCTCTGTGCGACTCTACGTATCTCTGTGTGACTCTACGTATCTCTGTGTGACTCTACGTATCTCTGTGTGACTCTACGTATCTCTGTGTGATCCTACGTATCTCTGTGTGACTCTACGTATCTCTGTGTCACTCTACGTATCTCTGTGTGACTCTACGTATCTCTGCGTGACTCTACGTATCTCTGTGTGACTCTACGTATCCCCGCGTGACTCTACGCATCTCTGTGTGACTCTACGTATCTCTGTGTCACTCTACGTATCTCTGTGTGACTCTACGTATCTCCACGTGACTCTACGTATCTCTGTGTGACTCTACGTATCTCTGTGTGAATCTACGTATCTCTGTGTGACTCTACCTATCTCTGTGTGACTCTACGTATCTCCGTGTGACTCTACGTATCTCTGCGTGACTCTACGTATCTCTGTGTGAATCTACGTATCTCTGTGTGACTCTACGTATCTCCGTGTGACTCTACGTATCTCTGTGTAACTAAAAGTGTCTCCGTGTGACTCTACCTATCTCTGTGTGACTCTACGTATCTCCGCGTGACTCTACGTATCTCCGTGTGACTCTACGTATCTCCGTGTGACTCTACGCATCTCCGTGTGACTCTACGTATCTCTGTGTGACCCTACGAATCTCTGTGTGACTCTACGTATCTCTGTGTGACTCTACGTATCTCTGTGTGACTCTACGTATCTCTGTGCGACTCTACGTATCTCTGTGCGACTCTACGTATCTCTGTGTGACTCTACGTATCTCTGTGTGACTCTACGTATCTCTGTGCGACTCTACGTATCTCTGTGTGACTCTACGTATCTCTGTGTGACTCTACGTATCTCTGTGTGACTCTACGTATCTCTGTGTGATCCTACGTATCTCTGTGTGACTCTACGTATCTCTGTGTCACTCTACGTATCTCTGTGTGACTCTACGTATCTCTGTGTGACTCTACGTATCTCTGCGTGACTCTACGTATCTCTGCGTGACTCTACGTATCTCTGTGTCCCTCTACGTATCTCTGTGTGACTCTACGTATCTCTGTGTGACTCTACGTATCTCTGTGTCACTCTACGTATCTCTGTGTGACTCTACGTATCTCTGTGTGACTCTACGTATCTCTGACTCTACGTATCTCTGTGTGACTCTACGTATCTCTGCGTGACTCTACATATCTCTGTGTGACTCTACGTATCTCTGTGTGACTCTACGTATCTCTGTGTGACTCTACGTATCTCTGTGTGACTCTACGTATCTCTGTGTGACTCTACGTATCTCTGTGTGACTCTACGTATCTCTGTGTGACTCTACGTATCTCTGCGTGACTTTACGTATCTCCGTGTGACTCTACGTGTCTCTGTGTGACTCTACGTATCTCTGTGTGACTCTACGTATCTCTGTGTGACTCTACGTATCTCCGTGTGACTCTACGTATCTCTGTGTGACTCTACATATCTCTGTGTGACTCTACGTATCTCTGTGTGACTCTACGTATCTCTTTGTGACTCTACGTATCTCCACGTGACTCTACGTATCTCTGTGTGACTCTACGTATCTCTGTGTGAATCTACGTATCTCTGTGTGACTCTACCTATCTCTGTGTGACTCTACGTATCTCCGTGTGACTCTACGTATCTCTGCGTGACTCTACGTATCTCTGTGTGAATCTACGTATCTCTGTGTGACTCTACGTATCTCCGTGTGACTCTACGTATCTCTGTGTAACTAAAAGTGTCTCCGTGTGACTCTACCTATCTCTGTGTGACTCTACGTATCTCCGCGTGACTCTACGTATCTCCGTGTGACTCTACGTATCTCCGTGTGACTCTACGCATCTCCGTGTGACTCTACGTATCTCTGTGTGACCCTACGAATCTCTGTGTGACTCTACGTATCTCTGTGTGACTCTACGTATCTCTGTGTGACTCTACGTATCTCTGTGCGACTCTACGTATCTCTGTGCGACTCTACGTATCTCTGTGTGACTCTACGTATCTCTGTGTGACTCTACGTATCTCTGTGCGACTCTACGTATCTCTGTGTGACTCTACGTATCTCTGTGTGACTCTACGTATCTCTGTGTGACTCTACGTATCTCTGTGTGATCCTACGTATCTCTGTGTGACTCTACGTATCTCTGTGTCACTCTACGTATCTCTGTGTGACTCTACGTATCTCTGTGTGACTCTACGTATCTCTGCGTGACTCTACGTATCTCTGTGTGACTCTACGTATCTCTGTGTCCCTCTACGTATCTCTGTGTGACTCTACGTATCTCTGTGTGACTCTACGTATCTCTGTGTCACTCTACGTATCTCTGTGTGACTCTACGTATCTCTGTGTGACTCTACGTATCTCTGACTCTACGTATCTCTGTGTGACTCTACGTATCTCTGCGTGACTCTACATATCTCTGTGTGACTCTACGTATCTCTGTGTGACTCTACGTATCTCTGTGTGACTCTACGTATCTCTGTGTGACTCTACGTATCTCTGTGTGACTCTACGTATCTCTGTGTGACTCTACGTATCTCTGTGTGACTCTACGTATCTCTGCGTGACTTTACGTATCTCCGTGTGACTCTACGTGTCTCTGTGTGACTCTACGTATCTCTGTGTGACTCTACGTATCTCTGTGTGACTCTACGTATCTCCGTGTGACTCTACGTATCTCTGTGTGACTCTACATATCTCTGTGTGACTCTACGTATCTCTGTGTGACTCTACGTATCTCTTTGTGACTCTACGTATCTCCGTGTGACTCTACGTATCTCTGTGTGACTCTACGTATCTCTGTGTAACTCTACGTATCTCTGTGTGACTCTACGTATCTCTGTGTGACTACGTATCTCTGTGTGACTCTACGTATCTCTGTGTGACTCTACGTATCTCTGCGTGACTCTACGTATCTCCGTGTGACTCTACGTATCTCTGTGTGACTCTACGTATCTCTGTGTCACTCTACGTATCTCTGTGTGGCTCTACGTGTCTCTGTGTGACTCTACGTATCTCTGTGTGACTCTACGTATCTCTGCGTGACTACGTATCTCCGTGTGACTCTACGTATCTCTGTGTGACTCTACGTATCTCTGTGTGACTCTACGTATCTCTGTGTGACTCTACGTATCTCTGTGTGACTCTACGTATCTCTGTGTGACTCTACGTATCTCTGTGTGACTCTACGTATCTCCGTGTGACTCTACGTATCTCCGTGTGACTCTACGTATCTCCGTGTGACTCTACGTATCTCTGTGTGACTCTACGTATCTCTGTGTGACTCTAGGTATCTCTGTGTGACTCTACGTATCTCTGTGTGACTCTACGTATCTCTGTGTGACCCTACGTATCTCTGTGTGACTCTACGTATCTCTGTGTAACTCTACGTATCTCTGTGTCACTCTACGTAACTCTGTGTGACTCTACGTATCTCTGTGTGACTCTACGTATCTCTGTGTGACTCTACGTATCTCTGTGTGACTCTACGTATCTCTGTGTGACTCTACGTATCTCTGTGTCACTCTACGTATCTCTGCGTGACTACGTATCTGTGACTCTACGTATCTCTGTGTGACTCGCTCACCTTGATGTCGAGTGCCCGCAGGTAGACCCGCACGCCCTCCACGCTGACCCCACACGGATGGATCTGGAGGAAGGTCATCAGCAGGCCTGGGTGGGGGGGGGAGAGAGATTCGGCACGTGACGTTGTGTGTTACGTTGTGTGTCACGTTGTGTGTGACGTTGTGTGTTACGTTGTGTGTTACGTTGTGTGTTACGTTGTGTGTATGGTGTGTGTCACGTCGTGTGTGACGTCGTGTGTCACGTCGTGTGTGACGTTGTGTGTCACGTTGTGTGTTACGTTGTGTGGTACGTTGTGTGTTACGTTGTGTGTTACGTTGTGTGTCAGGTTGTGTGTTACGTTGTGTGGTACGTTGTGTGTTACGTTGTGTGTTACGTTGTGTGTTACGTTGTGTGTTACGTTGTGTGTGACGTTGTGTGGTACGTTGTGTGTATGGTGTGTCACGTTGTGTGTGACGTTGTGTGTTACGTTGTGTGTTACGTTGTGTGTCAGGTTGTGTGTCAGGTTGTGTGTTACGTTGTGTGTTACGTTGTGTGTTACGTTGTGTGTGACGTTGTGTGTGCCATTGTGTGTATGGTGTGTGTTAAGTTGTGTGTTACGTTGTGTGTTACGTTGTGTTACGTTGTGTGTTACGTTGTGTGTTACGTTGTGTGTTACGTTGTGTTACGTTGTGTGTATGGTGTGTGTCACGTTGTGTGTTACGTTGTGTGTTACGTTGTGTGTTACGTTGTGTGGTACGTTGTGTGGTACGTTGTGTGTCACGTTGTGTGTTACGTTGTGTGTTACGTTGTGTGTTACGTTGTGTTACGTTGTGTGTTACGTTGTGTGTTACGTTGTGTGTACGTTGTGTGTTATGTTGTGTGTGTGACGTTGTGTGTCACGTTGTGTGTATGGTGTGTGTCACGTTGTGTGTTACGTTGTGTGTTACGTTGTGTGTCACGTTGTGTGTATGGTGTGTGTTACGTTGTGTGTATAGCGTAGTGTAAAGCGTCGTGTATAATGTAGTGTATAGCGTAGTGTGTAGTGTATAGTGTAGTGTATAGTGTATAGCGTTGTGTATAGCCTCGTGTATAGTGTATAGCGTAGTGTATAGTGTAGTGTGTAGTGCATAGTGTAGTGCATAGTGTATAGCGTAGTGTATAGCGTATAGTGTAGTGTATAGTGTATAGTGTAGTGTGTAGTGCATAGTGTAGTGTATAGTGTATAGCGTAGTGTATAGTGTATAGCGTTGTGTATAGTGTATAGCCTAGTGTATAGTGTATAGCGTAGTGTATAGTGTAGTGTATAGTATATAGCGTTGTGTATAGTGTAGTGTCTAGTGTATAGCGTAGTGTATAGTGTATAGCGTAGTGTATAGTGTAGTGTGTAGTGCATAGTGTAGTGTATAGTGTATAGCGTAGTGTATAGTGTATAACGTTGTGTATAGCCTAGTGTATAGTGTATAGCGTAGTGTATAGTGTAGTGTCTAGTGTATAGCGTAGTGTATAGTGTATAGCGTAGTGTATAGTGTAGTGTGTAGTGTATAGCGTAGTGTATAGTGTATAGCGTAGTGTGTAGCGTAAAAGCATCATTGTCATCGTCGTCATCATCGTCGTCACCATCACTGTTGCCGTCACCATCGCCGTCACTATCACCATCACCGTCACCATCACCATCACCGTCGCCATCACCGTCGCCATCACCATCGCCGTCACCATCACTGTCACCATCGCCGTCACCATCACTGTCACTATCGCCGTCACCATCACCATCACCGTCACCGTCACCATCACCGTCGCCGTCGCCACCATCGCTTTCACCGTCGCCGTCACCGTCGCCGTCGTCATCACCGCCTTCACCATCACGTACCGATCAGCAGCGCCTCCCTCTCCGAGCGCAAACCATCGGCGGTCGTCCTGGCCGCGGCCACGGCCGTGCCGGCGGTGGCGGCGGCCGTGCCGGCGGCTGCGGCGGCGGCGGCCGTGCCGGCGGCTGCGGCGGCGGTGGCGGCCGTGCCGCCGGCGGTTTTCTGCGCCTCCAGGCTCTCCGCACCGGCCACCGCCACCATCGCCTCGTCCACCGTCTAAGCGACGCGCGCACCAACGCACAGACAAAGGAGACGCCCACCAATGACGTCACGCGCCTGGGGGTGGGTGGGGGGTGACGAGGGTGGGGGGGGGCGGGGTTTGAGTGACGTGACGTCACGTCAAAACGCGCAGCTTTGAAGGAATGTAAGCAACGCGTCCCATTTGTATTTAAAGCTTTCGTGACTGCGAGGATTCATCTTCTTTGGTTCTTTCGGTAAAGTCACCACCACCACGTAGAACGAGAATAAAATAATACAATTGATTAAATAAAATAACACAATGATATTCTCACGACGTTTCGGCCACAACACAAGCGGCCTTCATCAGGTGAAGGGGCGAGACTGTCTGGAGGACAGCGCTGGAGTGAAAAAGCCACGCGCTGTCCTACCAGACAGTCTCGTCCCTTCACCTGATGAAGGCCGCTTGTGTTGTGGCCGAAACGCCGTGAGAATATCATTGTGTTATTTTATTTTATCAATTTTGTTATTTTATTCTCATTCTACGTGGTGGTGACTTTACCGAAAGAACCAAAGAAGATCAACGCGTCCCACTTAATTAAACAGAATTGTTATGGCAACGCTAGTTTGGATACATTTTCATTATTAACTATTTGATTACTTAAATTTACTCAGGTCACCTTTTATTTAGTCCATGAAGTAGCATTTCAGTTCTCCGTGGGAGAATGGAGAAGCATGAATTTTCGTGAATTTTTTTAATGATCGTCATTAAACATTTTGATGTTAATTATTCTACCGGGGCTTTTCATTCTGTGGAATGAACACGTGATTGTTCCAATTGTACTCTACATTATGCTTCGTTCTACTACGAAATTTTAAGTGTTTTTTTTTACAGTTATAATTACTTTTAATATTTTATAATTCTAAGAGAATTTCCATATAATATTCTGAACATCTGCAGTTTTAGTTTGACGTTGAATACTTTCAAGCGAATTTTACGCTAAATTTCAGCTTTCCAGCGCCTAAGTTTCAAGTACTTATTTTATAGTGAAAATTACTTTTAATATTTTATAATTATAAGAGAATTTCCATATAATATTCTGAACATCTGCAGTTTTAGTTTGACGTTGAATATTTTCAAGCGAATTTTATGCTAAATTTCAGCTTTCCAGCGCCTAAGTTTCAAGTATTTTTGTTACAGTGAAAATAACTTTTAATATTTTATAATTATAGGAGAATTTCCATATAATATTCTGAACATCTGCAGTTTTAGTTTGACGTTGAATATTTTCAAGCGAATTTTACGCTAAATTTCAGCTTTCCAGCGCCTAAGTTTCAAGTAATTTTGTTACAGTGAAAATTACTTTTAATATTTTATAATTATAGGAGAATTTCCATATAATATTGTGAACATTTGCAGTTTTAGTTTGACCTGGAATATTTTCAAGCGAATTTTACGCTAAATTTCAGCTTTCCAGCGACCTCGATTTTAATAAATGTATTCTCCTACAACATCAGAGTGCACATTAAATATGCACTACTACTACGATGACGATAGTTTAAAGCGTTTTGAAGCGCGTTTTATTTTCAAAATGGAAATATAGTTTTTTTTGTTGGGGGGGGGAGGGGGGTAGAGCTTTGTGACGTCATATTGGAGGGGGGAGGGGGGTCTGACTTTCTGTGACGCCGCGTGACGAGGGGGGGGAGAGGGGGGGAGAGGGGGGGGGAGAGGGGGGGGGAGAGGGGTGGGCAAAATAGCGTGACGTCATTTATGGACTGTCCCTGAGGTCCACCACCGTGTAGCCTCTGCATCACCGCCGTGGAACACGACCGTGGCGGCGGTGGTGGTGGTGGCGGCGGTGGTGGTGGTGGTGGCGGCGGTGGTGGTGGCGGTGGTGGTGGTGGCGGTGGTGGTGGCGGTGGTGGTGATGGTGGTGGTGGTGGTGGCGGTGGCGGTGGCGGTGGTGGTGGTGGTGGTGATGATGGTGGTGGTGGTGGCGGTGGTGGTGGTGGTGGTGGCAGTGGTGGTGGTGGTGGTGGCGGTGGTGGTGGTGCCGGCACCGCGCCCGGCCATGTTTTTTACACGCCGTGCCAGGCCGGTTCAGCCAATCATCAGCGGCGCTTTGCTGTGAGCGGGGGAATCGAACTCGGGGCGCCGGGTTTGCCGGGGCAGCGCCAACCGGTACGTTGTCACCGCTCACCACACACACATACGTACACACGTACACACTCACACGTACACACAATCAGAGATTTGTTCATGAAGAAATTCAGATCTACAAACACAGACACAATTTCAACCGAGAGGATGGTTTCAAATTAAGCAACCATTGGAAGGATGTTCTAAATCGAACCAAACATTAAACTAATTTCAATGGTACAGTATATTTTTCAAGTAGTGGTACCCCAAACTTTCGCAGCTCTTATAAATTCCCCCTTTTCACACCATCAATAGGTAAACTCCCCCTCCCCCCCTTTCCCCCCCCCCCCCACGCTAAACGGCAAGTCCACCGGCACGTACACCACCTCTTTCCTAAAATCCGCCAATCAAATGCTATTTTTTATGCTAATTTCTTTGTCAGAACACCTTGTTTGCTCGCACACAGTTTAAAGGTCCGCTGTCTGAGTGTGGTTGTGTTTCACTGAATTCTCCTGTTTGATGAGTACTAGGTGCCTCGGTGAATGTATATGCTCTAACTTTAACACAGCTATTTCTGTGACCAGTTACAAGCTAATCACTCAGCTATTTCAATGCTAAATTCGATGCTAATTCCTTTGTCAAGGAGTACCTCTGCGGATGTATATACTTTAACTTAGCCATTTCAATGAGCCATTTCAATGCTAAATTATATGCTAATTCCTTTGTCAAGGCGCTTGGTCTTTTTCTTCTCACACAGCTTAAAGGTCGTGATCTGAGCGTGGCTTCTTCCACTCCAGCGCTGTCCTCCAGACAGTCTCGTCCCCTTCACCTGATGAAGGCCGCTTGTGTTGTGGCCGAAACGTCGTGAGAATTTTGTTATTTTATTTTCACCTACGTGGTGACTTTACCCAATAGAACCAAAGAGTACACTCACACGTACACACTCACACGCGTACACACGTACACACGTACACACTCACACGTACACACGTACACACGTACACTCACACGTACACACGTACACGCGTAAACACACACACACTCACACACGTACACAGGTACACGCGTAAACACACATACATATACGCGTATACACACTCACACGTACACACGTACATGCGTAAACACGAATACACATACACACGTACACACACACTCACACACGTACACGCGTAAAAACACACACATACACGCGTAAACACACACGCTACGAGTCTCTGTGCATCTCTATGAGTCTCTATGGGCCTCTGTGCATCTCTATGAGTCTCTGTGGGTCTCTGTGGGTCTCTGTGGGCCTCTGTGGGCCTCTGTGGGTCTCTGTGGGTCTCTGTGCATCTCTGTGGGTCTCTATGTGTCTCTGTGGGTCTCTATGAGTCTCTATGTGTCTCTGTGTATCTCTGTGGGTCTTTGTGGGTCTCTGTGGGTGTTTGTGGGTCTCTGTGGGTCTCTATGGGTCTCTATGGGTCTCTGTGGGTCTCTATGCATCTCTTTGGGTCTCTGTGGGTCTCTGTGTGTCTCTGTGTGTCTCTGTGGGTCTCTGTGGGTCTCTGTGGGTCTCTATGGGTCTCTATGGGTCTCTGTGGGTCTCTATGCATCTCTTTGGGCCTCTGTGGGTCTCTGTGTGTCTCTGTGTGTCTCTGTGGGTCTCTGTGGGTCTCTGTGGGTCTGTGTGGGTCTCTGTGGGTCTCTGTGGGTTCACTATGCATCTCTGTGTGTCTCTGTGGGTCTGTGTGGGTCTCTGTGGATCTCTATGCATTTCTATGCATCTCTGTGTGTCTCTGTGTGTCTTTGTGGGTCTGTGTGGGTCTCTGTGAGTCTCTATGCATCTCTATTCATCTCTGTGTGTCTCTGTGGGTCTGTGTGGGTCTCTGTGGGTCTCTGTGCATCTCTGTGGGTCTCTGTGAGTCTCTATGCATCTCTATTAATCTCTGTGTGTCTCTGTGGGTCTGTGTGGGTCTCTGTGGGTATCTGTGGGTCTCTATGCATCTCTATTCATCTCTGTGTGTCTCTGTGGGTCTCTGTGGGTCTCTGTGCGTCTCTGTGGGTCTCTGTGCGTCTCTGTGGGTCTGTGTGGGTCTCTGTGAGTCTCTATGCATCTCTGTGTGTCTCTATGCATCTCTGTGGGTCTCTGTGGGTCTCTGTGGGTCTCTGTGGGTCTCTGTGGGTCTCTGTGTGTCTCTGTGGGTCTCTATGCATCTCTATGCATCACTGTGAGTCTCTGTGGGTCTCTGTGAGTCTCTGTGTGTCTCTGTGGGTCTCTGTGAGTCTCTGTGGGTCTATGTGGGTCTCTATTCATCTCTGTGGGTCTCTGTGTGTCTCTGTGGGTCTCTTTGGGTCTCTGTGGGTCTCTGTGGGTCTCTATGCATCTCTATGCATCTCTGTGGGTCTCTGTGGGTCTCTGTGTGTCTCTGTGTGTCTCTGTGTGTCTCTGTGGGTCTCTGTGGGTCTGCGTGTGTCTCTGTGAGTCTCTGTGGGTCTCTGTGGGTCTCTGTGAGTCTCTGTGAGTCTCTGTGGGTCTGTGTGGGTCTCTGTGAGTCTCTATGCATATCTGTGTGTCTCTGTGGGTCTCTGTGAGTCTCTATGGGTCTCTGTGGGTCTCTGTGGGTCTCTGTGAGTCTCTATGGGTCTCTGGGGGTCTCTGTGAGTCTCTGTGGGTCTCTATGCATCTCTATGCATCTCTGTGGGTCTCTGTGGGTCTCTGTGTGTCTCTGTGAGTCTCTGTGGGTCTCTGTAGGTCTGTGGGTCTCTGTGTGTCTCTGTGGGTCTCTGTGTGTCTCTGTGGGTCTCTATGGGTCTCTGTGTGTCTCTGTGGGTCTCTGTGTGTCTCTGTGAGTCTCTATGGGTCTCTGTGGGTCTCTGTGGGTCTCTGTGAGTCTCTATGGGTCTCTGGGGGTCTCTGTGAGTCTCTGTGGGTCTGTGTGGGTCTCTGTGGGTTTCTATGCATCTCTATGCATCTCTGTGGGTCTCTGTGGGTCTCTGTGGGTCTCTGTGTGTCTCTGCGAGTCTCTGTGGGTCTCTGTAGGTCTCTGTGGGTCTCTGTGTGTCTCTGTGGGTCTCTATGTGTCTCTGTGGGTCTCTATGTGTCTCTGTGGGTCTCTGTGGGTCTCTATGAATCTCTGTGGGTCTCTATGAATCTCTGTGGGTCTCTATTCATCTCTGTGGGTCTTTGTTTGTCTCTGTGGGTCTCTGTGGGTCTCTGTGTGTCTCTGTGGGTCTCTGTGTGTCTCTGTGGGTCTCTGTGGGTCTCTGTGGGTCTCTGTGGGTCTCTGTGAGTCTCTATGGGTCTCTGTGGGTCTCTGTGGGTCTCTGTGAGTCTCTATGGGTCTCTGGGGGTCTCTGTGAGTCTCTGTGGGTCTGTGTGGGTCTCTGTGGGTTTCTATGCATCTCTATGCATCTCTGTGGGTCTCTGTGGGTCTCTGTGGGTCTCTGTGGGTCTCTGTGAGTCTCTATGGGTCTCTGGGGGTCTCTGTGAGTCTCTGTGGGTCTGTGTGGGTCTCTGTGGGTTTCTATGCATCTCTATTCATCTCTGTGGGTGTCTATGTGTCTCTGTGGGTCTCTGTGGGTCTCTGTGTGTCTCTATGCATCTCTATTCATCTCTATGCATCTCTATGCATCTCTGTGGGTCTCTATGTGTCTCTATTCATCTCCGTGTGTCTCCGTGCGTCTGGCTCACCGCGTCAGCGTGCTCCGTCTGAGCCGCTGGTGGCGACTGCTGCCCCTGCTGCTGCTGCTCTTGTAGCTGCTGCTGCTGCTGCTGCTGCTGCTCTTGAAGCTGCTGCTGCTCCTGCTGCTGCTGCTGCTGCTGCTGCTGCAGGCTGCGGTGCTGCTGCTGCAGGCTGCGGAGGGCGGTCTCGGCGCTGCGCTTGTCCTCCTGCAGGCGCTCTGCCTCCTGCTCACGGGCCCTTGACTCCTCCTTCACCTTGAGCAGTTGCTGCGGGGGGGGGGGCGCGGGGCGTGGAAGCACGACAAGGGGAGTGTTGGGGGAGTGTTGTTGTTGTGATGTGGTGTGTGTGTGAGTGTGTGGGTGTGTGTGGTGGGTGAGTGTGTGGGTGAGTGTGGTGTGTGTGTGTGAGTGTGTGTGTGAGTGAGTGAGTGTGTGGGTGTGGTGTGTGGTGTGTGAGTGTGTAATGTGGTGTGTGTGAGTGAGTGTGGTGTGTGAGTGTGTGATGTGGTGTGTGTGAGTGTGAGGGTGTGTGTGAGTGTGTGATGTGGTGTGAGTATGTGAGTGTGAGTGTGTGTGAGTGTGGTGTGTGAGTGTGTGATGTGGTGTGTGTGAGTGAGTGTGTGGGTGTGTGTGGTGTGTGTGAGTGTGTGGGTGGTGTGTGTGTGTGATGTGGTGTGTGTGAGTGAGTGTGTGGGTGTGTGTGGTGTGTGTGAGTGTGTGGGTGGTGTGTGTGTGTGATGTGGTGTGTGTGAGTGAGTGTGTGGGTTTGTGTGATGTGGTGTGTGTGAGTGTGAGTGAGTGTGTGTGTGAGTGTGTGTGGTGTGAGTGAGTGTGTGTGTGTGTGAGTGTGTGTGTGTGAGTGAGTGTGTGTGTGTGAGTGTGTGGGTGTGTGTGAGTGTGGTGTGTGAGTGTGTGATGTGGTGTGAGTGTGAGTGAGTGTGTTGTGTGTGAGTGAGTATGTGTGTGTGAGTGTGGTGTGGTGTGTGTGAGTGAGTGTGTGGGTGTGTGAGTGTGGTGTGTGTGAGTGTGTGATGTGGTGTGTGGGAGTGAGTGTGTAGGTGTGAGTGTGGTGTGTGAGTGTGTGAGTGAGTGTGTGGGTGTGTGTGAGTGAGTGTGTGGGTGTGTGTGATGTGGTGTGTGTGAGTGTGTTGTGATGTGGTGTGTGTGTGTGAGTGTGTGGGTGTGTGTGAGTGTGGTGTGTGAGTGTGTGATGTGGTGTGTGTGTGTGAGTGTGATGTGGTGTGTGTGAGTGAGTGTGTGAGCGAGAGTGAGTGTGCGATGTGGTGTGTGTGAGTGAGTGTGTGGGTGTGTGTGAGTGTGGTGTGTGAGTGTGTGATGTGGTGTGTGTGTGTGATGTGGTGTGTGTGAGTGAGTGTGTGAGCGAGAGTGAGTGTGTGATGTGGTGTGTGTGAGTGAGTGTGTGGGTGTGTGTGAGTGTGTGTGTGTGAGTGTGAGTGTGTGATGTGGTGTGTGTGAGTGAGTGTGTGGGTGTGTGTGGGTGTGAGTGAGTGTGTGTGTGTGTGTGAGTGTGATGTGGTGTGTGTGAGTGAGTGTGTGAGCGAGAGTGAGTGAGTGTGAGTGTGTGATGTGGTGTGTGTGAGTGAGTGAGTGAGTGTGATGTGGTGTGAGTGAGTATGTGAGTGTGTGATGTGGTGTGTGTGAGTGAGTGTGTGAGCGAGAGTGAGTGTGTGATGTGGTGTGGTGTGGGTGTGAGTGAGCGAGTGTGTGTGTGTGAGTGTGAGTGAGTGTGGTGTAGGTGTGTGTGAGTGTGTGTGTGAGCGAGAGAGTGAGTGCGAGTCTGTGAGTGTGTGTGAGTATGGTGTGTGTGAGTGTGTGAGTGTGGGTGAGCGAGTGAGTGTGAATGAGTGTGAGTGAGCGAGTGTGATGTGGTGTGGGTGTGTGTGAGTGTGGTGTGTGTGAGTGTGGTGTAGTGTGTGTGTGAGTGTGAGTGAGTGTGAGTGAGTGAGCGAGTGAGTGTGAATGAGTGTGAGAGTGAGCAAGTGAGTGTTGTGTGTGTGAGTGTGTGAGCGAGTGTGATGTGGTGTGGTGTGTGTGAGTGTGGTGTGTGTGTGAGTGTGGTGTAGTGTGTGTGTGAGTGTGAGTGTGTGTGAGTGAGTGTGTGTGAGTGTGGTGTGCGTGTGTGTGAGTGTGGTGTGTGTGAGTGTGAGTGAGTGTGATGTGGTGTGTGTGAGTGTTGTGTGAGTGAGTGTGATGTGGTCTGAGTGTGAGTGAGTGTGAGTGTGTGTGTGAGTGAGCGAGTGTGATGTGGTGTGGGTGTGTGTGAGTGAGTGAGTGTGATGTGGTGTGGTGTGGGTGTGTGTGTGTGAGTGTGTGAGTGAGTAAGTGTGATGTGGTGTGGGTGTGTGTGTGAGTGTGGTGTGTGTGAGTGTGTGAGTGTTTGAGTGAGTGTGTGTGAGTGTGTGAGTGTGGTGTGTGTGAGTGTGTGAGTGTGGTGTGTGTGAGGGTGTGAGTGTGTGAATGTGGTGTGAGTGTGTCAGTGTGGTGTGTGTGAGTGTATGAGTGTGGTGTGGGTGTGTGTGAGTGAGCGAGTGAGCGAGATTGAGAGTGAGTGTGTGAGTGAGCGAGTGTGATGTGGTGTGGGTGTGTGTGAGCGAGAGTGAGTGTGAGTGAGTGTGTGAGAGTGGTGTGGTGTGTGTGTGTGAGTGAGCGAGTGTGATGTGGTGTGGGTGTGTGCGAGTGTGAGTGAGTGTGTGTGAGTGTGGTGTGTGTGAGTGTGTGAGAGGGTGAGTGTGGTGTGGGTGTGTAAGCGTGTGAGTGTGTGTGTGAGTGTGTGAGTGTGTGTGAGTGTGGTGTGTGTGAGTGTGTAAGTGTATGTGTGAGCGAGAGTGAGTGTTGTGTGAGTGTGTGAGTGAGCGAGTGTGATGTGGGGTGGGTGTGTGTGAGTGTATATGAGTGTGTGTGAATGAGTGTGTGAGTGTGTGAGCGAGTGAGTGTGAGTGAGTGTGAATGAGAGTGAGTGTTGTGTGAGTGTGTGAGTGAGCGAGTGTGATGTGGTGTGGGTGTGTGTGAGTGTATGTGAGTGTGTGTGAATGAGTGTGTGAGTGTGTGAGCGAGTGAGTGTGAATGAGAGTGTGAGTGAGCGGGTGTGATGTGGGTGTGGTGTGAGTGAGCGAGTGAGTGTGAATGAGAGTGTGAGTGAGCGAGTGTGGTTTGTGTGAGTGAGTGTGAGCGAGTGTGAATGAGAGTGTGAGTGAGCGAATGTGAGTGTGGTGTGTGTGAGTCTGAGTGTGAGCGAGTGAGTGTGAGCGAGTGAGTGTGAGCGAGTGTGAATGAGAGTGTGAGTGAGCGAGTGTGGTGTGGGTGGGTGTGGTGTGAGTGTGTGAGTGAACGAGTGAGCGAGTGTGGTGTGGGTGTAATCTGAGTGTGTGAGTGAGCGAGTGTGGTGTGGGTGTGGTGTGAGTGTGTGAGTGAACGAGTGAGTGTGGTGTGTGTGTGGTGTGAGTGTGTGAGTGAGCGAGTGTGAGTGTGTGAGTGAACGAGTGAGCGAGTGTGATGTGGGTGTGGTGTGAGTGTGTGAGTGAGCGAGTGTAGTGTGGGTGTGGTGTGAGTGTGTGAGTGAACGAGTGAGCGAGTGTGGTGTGGGTGTGGTGTGAGTGTGTGAGTGAACGAGTGTAAGTGTGGGTGTGGTGTGAGTGTGTGAGTGTGAGTGAGTGTGAATGAGAGTGTGAGTGTGGTGTGTGTGAGTGTGTGAGCGAGTGAGTGTGAGCGAGTGTGAATGAGAGTGTGAGTGAGCGAGTGTTGTGTGGTGTGGGCGAGTGAGCGAGTGTGAGTATGGTGTGGGTGTGGTGTGAGTGTGTGAGTGTATGAGTGAACGAGTGAGCGAGTGTGGTGTGGGTGTGGTGTGAGTGTGTGAGTGTGAGTGAGTGAGTGTGAATGAGAGTGTGAGTGTAAGCGAGTGAGTGTGAGTGGGTGTGGTGTGAGTGTGTGAGTGAACGAGTGAGTGAGTGTGGTGTGGGTGTGGTGTGAGTGTGAGTGAGTCAGTGTGAATGAGAGTGT
>NC_133736.1:5247365-5309865 GCF_048934315.1 Petromyzon marinus | reverse complement strand
TCTGTGTGGTGAGTCTGTGGGTCTCTGTGTGGTGAGTCTGTGGGTCTCTGTGTGGTGAGTCTGTGTGTCTCTGTGTGATGAGTCTGTGGGTCTCTGTGTGATGAGTCTGTGGGTCTCTGTGTGGTGAGTCTGTGGGTCTGTGTGTGATGAGTCTGTGGGTCTCTGTGTGGTGAGTCTGTGGGTCTGTGTGGTGAGTCTGTGGGTCTCTGTGTGGTGAGTCTGTGGGTCTCTGCGTGATGAGTCTATGGGTCTCTGTGTAGGTCTATGGGTCTCTGTGTGATGAGTCTGTGGGTCTCTGTGTGATGAGTCTCTGGGTCTCTGTGTGGTGAGTTTGTGGGTCTCTGTGTGATGAGTCTGTGGGTCTCTGTGTGATGAGTCTGTGGGTCTCTATGTGATGAGTCTACGGGTCTCTGTGTAATGAGTCTATGGGTCTCTGTGTGGTGAGTCTGTGGGTCTGTGTGTGATGAGTCTGTGGGTCTCTGTGTGGTGAGTCTGTGGGTCTCTATGTGATGAGTCTACGGGTCTCTGTGTAATGAGTCTATGCGTCTCTGTGTGGTGAGTCTGTGGGTCTGTGTGTGATGAGTCTGTGGGTCTCTGTGTGGTGAGTCTGTGGGTCTCTGTGTGATGAGTCTGTGGGTCTCTGTGTGATGAGTCTGTGGGTCTCTGTGTGGTGAGTCTGTGGGTCTGTGTGGTGAGTCTGTGGGTCTCTGTGTGGTGAGTCTGTGGGTCTCTGCGTGATGAGTCTATGGGTCTCTGTGTAGGTCTATGGGTCTCTGTGTGATGAGTCTGTGGGTCTCTGTGTGATGAGTCTCTGGGTCTCTGTGTGGTGAGTTTGTGGGTCTCTGTGTGATGAGTCTGTGGGTCTCTGTGTGGTGAGTCTGTGGGTCTCTGTGTGATGAGTCTGTGGGTCTCTGTGTGATGAGTCTGTGGGTCTCTGTGTGGTGAGTCTGTGGGTCTCTGTGTGGTGAGTCTGTGGGTCTCTGTGTGATGAGTCTATGGGTCTCTGTGTGGTGAGTCTGTGGGTCTGTGTGTGATGAGTCTGTGGGTCTCTGCGTGATGAGTCTATGGGTCTCTGTGTAGGTCTATGGCTGTCTCTAAACACCACCACTATCATCGTCTGCCTGCCTACCTGGCTGGCTGCCTGCCTGGCTTGCTCACCCCCCGCCAGACCCCAGAAAACTAAACGATGAAACATATTCTTGGTTCTTTCGGTAAAGTCACCACCACGTAGAAGAGAAACAATAAAATACTAAAAATATAGAACGATAAAATTCTCACGACGTTTAGACTGCAACACAAGCAATCATCATCAGGTGTGAAAATCACAGCAAGAAAATGTTCTTGCCGTGGTTTGTGAAAACCACAGCACACCTGATGATGATCGCTTGTGTTGCAGACGAAACGTCGTGAGAAATTTTATTGTTTTATATTTTTATTATTTTATTGTTTCCCTTCTACGTGGTGGTGACTTTACCGCAAGAACCAAGCATATGAATCCCTGCAGTCACGAAAGCTTTAAATCAAAATTTAAACGATGAAACTACGAACTTTTTTCGTTACTTGACCGGGAAAGGTCCAAGAAGAACCATGCATCTCTCTTTCAGAAGTCACCTGGCCACAAACGGTAGCAGCTCAACTTAGTGGGCTCGTCCAGGAGAAATGTACAGTGGCCGAATACTCCCAAACGCGTGGTGACATCGATTCTATGCGTGGGGGGGGGGAAAGCCGGAGGACCCGGAGAAAAATCCAAGTGACCACGGGAAGAGAGAGAGAAACACGCAAACTCCAAATATACAGCAGGCGCCGTGGTCGGGATCGAACCCACGACCCTCCTGCGTACCAGGCCAGGTAATTAACAACTCCCGAGCCACCGTGACGCCCTAAGCTCAACCGGATTCCACCTCCAATCGTCGAAATAAAGATCCCGATAATTTTTATGATGATTCTGGGGGGCCTCTCCCTCCGGCAACGAGATTGTCTCTACCGCTAGCTGCCCTGAACCCCGCGGTGTGACGCTCACTCCGGCAACGAGATGGTGCCTACTGCTAGCTGCCCTGAACCCCCTGGTGTGACGCTCACTCCGGCAACGAGATGGTCCCTACCGTTAGCTGCCCTGAACCTCCTGGTGTGACGCTCACTCCGGCAACGAGATTGTCCCTACCGCTAGCTGCCCTGAACCCCCTGGTGTGACGCTCACTCCGGCAACAAGATGGTGCATACCACTAGCTGCCCTGAACCCCCTGGTGTGACTCTGCCTCCGGCAACGAGATGGTGCATACCGCTAGCTGCCCTGAACCCCCTGGTGTGACGCTCACTCCGGCAACGAGATGGTCCCTACCGTTAGCTGCCCTGAACCTCCTGGTGTGACGCTCACTCCGGCAACGAGATAGTCCCTACCGCTAGCTGCCCTGAACCCCATGGTGTGACGCTCACTCCGGCAACGAGATGGTGCATACCGCTAGCTGCCCTGAACCCGCTGGTGTGACTCTCGTTCCGGCAACAAGATTGTCCCTACAGCTAGCTATCCTGAACCCCCCGGTGTCACGCTCACTCCGGCAACGAGATGGTCTCTATCGCTAGCTGCCCTGAACCTCCTGGTGTGACGCTCACTCCGGCAACGAGATTGTCTCTACCGCTAGCTGCCTTGAACCTCCCGGTGTGACTCTGACTCCGGCAACAAGATTGTCTCTACCGCTAGCTGCACTGAACCTCCTGGTGTGACTCTCCCTCCGGCAACGAGATGGTGCCTACTGCTAGCTGCCCTGAACCCCCTGGTGTGACGCTCACTCCGGCAACGAGATGGTCCCTACCGTTAGCTGCCCTGAACCTCCTGGTGTGACGCTCACTCCGGCAACGAGATTGTCCCTACCGCTAGCTGCCCTGAACCCCCTGGTGTGACGCTCACTCCGGCAACAAGATGGTGCATACCACTAGCTGCCCTGAACCCCCTGGTGTGACTCTGCCTCCGGCAACGAGATGGTGCATACCGCTAGCTGCCCTGAACCCCCTGGTGTGACGCTCACTCCGGCAACGAGATGGTCCCTACCGTTAGCTGCCCTGAACCTCCTGGTGTGACGCTCACTCCGGCAACGAGATAGTCCCTACCGCTAGCTGCCCTGAACCCCATGGTGTGACGCTCACTCCGGCAACGAGATGGTGCATACCGCTAGCTGCCCTGAACCCGCTGGTGTGACTCTCGTTCCGGCAACAAGATTGTCCCTACAGCTAGCTATCCTGAACCCCCCGGTGTCACGCTCACTCCGGCAACGAGATGGTCTCTATCGCTAGCTGCCCTGAACCTCCTGGTGTGACGCTCACTCCGGCAACGAGATTGTCTCTACCGCTAGCTGCCTTGAACCTCCCGGTGTGACTCTGACTCCGGCAACAAGATTGTCTCTACCGCTAGCTGCCCTGAACCTCCCGGTGTGACTCTCGCTCCGGCAACAAGATTGTCTCTACCGCTAGCTGCCCTGAACCTCCCGGTGTGACTCTCACTCCGGCAACAAGATCGCCTCTACCGCTAGCTGCCCTGAACCCCCTGGTGTGACGCTCCCTCCGGCAACAAGATTGTCTCTACCACTAGCTGCCCTGAACCTCCCGGTGTGACTCTCCCTCCGGCAACAAGATTGTCTCTACCGCTAGCTGCCCTGAACCTCCCGGTGTGACTCTGACTCCGGCAACAAGATTGTTCCTACAGCTAGCTATCCTGAACCCCCCGGTGTCACGCTCACTCCGGCAACGAGATGGTCTCTATCGCTAGCTGCCCTGAACCTCCTGGTGTGACGCTCACTCCGGCAACGAGATTGTCCCTACCGCTAGCTGCCTTGAACCTCCCGGTGTGACTCTGACTCCGGCAACAAGATTTTCTCTACCGCTAGCTGCCCTGAACCTCCTGGTGTGACTCTCCCTCCGGCAATGAGATTGTCTCTACCGCTAGCTGCCCTGAACCTCCTGGTGTGACGCTCACTCCGGCAACAAGATTGTCTCTACCGCTAGCTGCCTTGAACCTCCCGGTGTGACGCTCACTCCGGCAACGAGATGGTGCCTACCGCTAGCTATCCTTAACCACCCGGTGTGACTCTCACTCCGGCAACAAGATTGTCTCTACCGCTAGCTGCCCTGAACCTCCCGGTGTGACTCTGACTCTGGCAACAAGATTGTCTCTACCGCTAGCTGCCCTGAACCTCCTGGTGTGACTCTCCCTCCGGCAACGAGATTGTCTCTACCGCTAGCTGCCCTGAACCTCCCGGTGTGACTCTGACTCTGGCAACAAGATTGTCTCTACCGCTAGCTGCCCTGAACCTCCCGGTGTGACTCTCGCTCTGGCAACAAGATTGCCTCTACCGCTAGCTGCCCTGAACCCCCTGGTGTGACGCTCCCTCCGGCAACAAGATTGTCTCTACCGCTAGCTGCCCTGAACCTCCCGGTGTGACTCTCACTCCGGCAACGAGATGGTGCCTACCGCTAGCTGCCCTGAACCTCCCGGTGTGACTCTGACTCTGGCAACAAGATTGTCTCTACCGCTAGCTGCCCTGAACCTCCCGGTGTGACTCTCGCTCTGGCAACAAGATTGTCTCTACCGCTAGCTGCCCTGAACCTCCCGGTGTGACTCTCACTCCGGCAACGAGATGGTGCCTACCGCTAGCTGCCCTGAACCTCCCGGTGTGACTCTCCCTCCGGCAACAAGATTGTCTCTACCGCTAGCTGCCCTGAACCTCCCGGTGTGACTCTCACTCCGGCAACAAGATTGTCTCTACCGCTAGCTGCCCTGAACCTCCCGGTGTGACTCTCACTCCGGCAACGAGATGGTGCCTACCGCTAGCTGCCCTGAACCTCCCGGTGTGACTCTCCCTCCGGCAACGAGATTGTCTCTACCGCTAGCTGCCCTGAACCCCCCGGTGTGACTCTCGCTCCGGCAACAAGATTGTCTCTACCGCTAGCTGCCCTGAACCTCCCGATGTGACACTCCCTCCGGCAACAAGATTGTCTCTACCGCTAGCTGCCCTGAACCCCCTGGTGTGACGCTCACTCCGGCAACAAGATTGTCTCTACCGCTAGCTGCCCTGAACCTCCTGGTGTGACGCTCACTCCGGCAACGAGATTGTGCCTACCGCTAGCTGCCCTGAACCTCCCGGTGTGACTCTCCCTCTGGCAACGAGATTGTCTCTACCGCTAGCTGCCCTGAACCTCCCGGTGTGACTCTCCCTCCGGCAACAAGATCGTCTCTACCGCTAGCTGTCCTGAACCTCCTGGTGTGACTCTCACTCCGGCAACAAGATTGTCTCTACCGCTAGCTGCCCTGAACCTCCCGGTGTGACGCTCACTCCGGCAACGAGATGTTCCCTACCGCTAGCTGCCCTGAACCTCCCGGTGTGACTCTCACTCCGGCAACGAGATGGTGCCTACCGCTAGCTACCCTGAACCCCACGGTGTGACGCTCAGTCCGGCAACGAGATTGTCTCTACCGCTAGCTGCCCTGAACCTCCCGGTGTGACTCTCACTCCGGCAACAAGATTGTCTCTACCGCTAGCTGCCCTGAACCTCCTGGTGTGACTCTCCCTCCGGCAACAAGATCGTCTCTACCGCTAGCTGCCCTGAACCTCCTGGTGTGACTCTCACTCCGGCAACAAGATCGTCTCTACCGCTAGCTGCCCTGAACCTCCCGGTGTGACTCTCACTCCGGCAACAAGATAGTCCCTACCGCTAGCTATCCTGAACCTCCCGGTGTGACTCTCACTCCGGCAACGAGATTGTCTCTACCGCTAGCTGCCCTGAACCCCGTGGTGTGACTCTCGCTCCGGCAACAAGATTGTCTCTACCGCTAGCTGCCCTGAACCTCCCGGTGTGACTCTCACTCCGGCAACGAGATGATGCCTACCGCTTGGCCAAGTTGGCGTGAGGGGGGGGGGGGCGGTTGGTCGTGGGTGGCTGGGCGGTGCTCACCTCGGCGTGCTTGCTCCACATCTCAATGTTCTTTCGTTGCGCTTTCGTAAAGTGGTCCCAGGTCCTCTGCTTCTTGGCGGTGTTGAAAACCGCCATGATCTGTTCGACTTTGGGGTAGGCGGGTAGGGGCGGGGGGCGGGGGGTGGAAGCAGGGAGGGGGAGGGTTATTGGTGGAGGGGAGCGCAGGGTGGTGGGGGCGGTGATGGGGTCCAGCCCACCCACCCACCAGCCCGGGCCGTACCGCGACGATGCCAAAACTTACGACGGGCTGTGGAGTCGCTTCCCGCCGTGCCGGCGCAGCGGCCACGGCCCTGCGGCTGCTTTGTCCTGCGTCTCAGCAGGGAGTTACGTGGTGGTGGTGGGGTAAAGGTGGAGGGTGGGGGCGTGGCCAAAGTGTACGGCCACGCCCCGAAACAGCAGAGGCCACGCCCTTCGCCTGGTCAGTTCTATCCCTCGCCCAGTCGCCCACCCACCCACTCACTCACCCACCCACTCACTTACTCACCAACTTCACTCACTCACTCACCCACCCACCTACTCAACGACCCGCCCACCAACCCGCTCACCAACCTACCCACTCACTCACTCACCCACCCACCCACTCACTCACTCACCTACCCACTCACTCACTCACTCACCCACTCACTCACCTACCTACCCACCCACTCACTCACTCACCCACCCACCCAACCTACTGAACAACCCGCCCACCAACCCGCTCACCAACCCACCCACCCGCTCACCCAGCCACCCACCCGCTCACCCAGCCACCCACCCGCCTGCCCACCCGTCCACCAGCCCACTCACCCGCCCACCCCACCCACACATTCACATTCACTCACCCACCCCACCTACCCACATATTCACTCACCCACCCGTCCCACCAACAACCCACCCACACCACCCACCACCCATCCACCCACCCCACCCCCCATCCATCCACCCACCCCACCACCCACCGGACCCCACCCCCAACATCACCACCCATCCACCTACCCACACCCCACTCCACCACCCACCCCACCCCCCACCCCACCACCCACTCAACCCCCCACACCCACCCACCCACCCCACCGACCCATCCACCCAACCACCCCACGACCACCCACACACCAACACTGCGCTACCATCCACCCACACACGATCACCCACACGCACACACCACCCACACACACACACACCACCCCGTGCCTTACCTCTCCACCACGACCACCTGATAGCGGGGAGAGGGGAGAGACGACCGCACGCTCGGACGTCACGGCGAAGAGGTGGGGGACTAGCGATGAGCTACGGGGCGCGGGCGATGAGGTGCGTACGTACGTACGTACGTAGCGCTACGTACGTACGTACACACGCAGCGCCACGTACGTACGTACACACGCAGCGCCACGTACGTACGTACGGCACGTAGCGCTACGTGCGTCTGCGCGTGCGCCACGGACCCGGCTGCCCGAGTTCGATTCCCGCTCACGGCCAACACCGCCGGGGACGATTATCCGAACCGGTCCCGGGCCTCCCCTGCCATAGGTCGACTCGGCCTACAATGAGTACCTGGTGCGGTGTGTAGCGGCGGCGGCGGCGGTAATAAAACATTCGCCAAACCGGGAGAGGCAAAGGCGGACCGGGCGTGGTGGCACCGGCCACCCCACCCACCCAACACCACCGACACGGCCACCTCACCCACCCAACACCACCCCCACCCACCTCGTGCGGTCGCAAGTGCCGGTAGCCTCCACGGGCGCCTCCGCGAGCCGCTCGCTAACGGCGCTCGCCGCCCCTCCCGACGGTCTGTCACAGGCTACACGCCGGGGGGTCTCTGTCTTTGCGAGCGTGCGGGCAAGGGGCAGGCGGGCAAAGGGGGGCGGCAGGGCAAGGGGGGGCGGCAGGGCAGCCACGCTCACATTGGCGCAGGATGGTGGCGAGCGAGCACTTGAAGCGCTCTCGGGCCTGCTCCAGCTCCGCCTCCTGGCTTGCCTTCTCGTTGGTGAGTCGCCTCACGTGGCTGTTGGAGGACTGCACCATGGCGTAGAAGGCGTTGGAGGTGCGGCGGTTCACCTCGCCGCGCTCCATCCACGTGAGCAGCACGCTGATGGCGCTCGGGAACTTGCTGTCGTCTGTGGTGGGCGGGGGACGATGACAACGATGACGACGATGACGACGATGACGGCGATGACGGCGATGACGGCGATGACGACAATGATGACAATAACGACAATGACGACGATGACGACAATAACGGCAATGACGTCAACGACGACAATAACGACAATGACGACGATGACGACGATGACGGCAATGACGGCAATGACGTCAATGACGACAATAACGACAATGACGACAATGACGACAATGACGACAATGACGACAATGACGATGTCAATGAGGACAACAATGACGACGACAATGACGACAATGACAACAATGACAATGACGACAATGACAACAATGACAACAATGACAATGACGACGACAATGACGACAATGACGACAATGACAACAATGACAACAATGACAATGACGACGACAATGACGACAATGACAACAATGACAATGACGACGACAATGACGACAATGACAACAATGACAATGACAACAATGACGACGACAATGACGACAATGACAACAATGACAATGACGACGACAATGACGACAATGACAACAATGACAATGACAACAATGACGACAATGACAACAACGACAATGACAACAATGACAACGACAATGACGATGACAATAACGACAATAACGACAATGACGACAATGACAACAATGACAATGACGACGACGACGACGATGACGACAATGACAACAATGACAATGACAACAATGACAATGGCGACGACAATGACGACAATGACAACAATGACAACAATGACGACGACAATGACGACAATGACAACAATGACAATGACGACGACAATGACGACAATGACAACAATGACAATGACAACAATGACAATGACGACGACAATGACGACAATGACAACAATGACAATGACAACAATGACGACAATGACAACAACGACAATGACAACAATGACAACGACAATGACGATGACAATAACGACAATAACGACAATGACGACAATGACAACAATGACAATGACGACGACAATGACAATGACGACGACAATTACGACAATGACGACAATGACAGCAATGACAATGACAACAATGACAACAATGACAATGACGACGACAATGACGACAATGACGACAATGACAACAATGACAACAATGACGACAATGACAACAATGACAATGACAACAATGACGACGACAATGACGACGACAATGACAACAATGACAATGACGACGACAATGACGACAATGACAACAATGACAATGACAACAATGACGACGACAATGACGACAATGACAACAATGACAATGACGACGACAATGACGACAATGACAACAATGACGACGACAATGACGACAATGACAACAATGACAATGACGACGACAATGACGACAATGACAACAACGACAATGACAACAATGACGATGACAATGACGACAATGACAACAATGACAATGACGACGACAATGACGACAATCACAACAATGACGACGACAATGACGACAATGACAACAATGACAATGATGACGACAATGACGACAATGACAACAATGACAATGACAACAATGACGACAATGACAACAACGACAATGACAACAATGACAACGACAATGACGATGACAATAACGACAATAACGACAATGACGACAATGACAACAATGACAATGACGACGACAAAGACGACGACGACAATGACGACAATGACAACAATGACAATGACAACAATGACAATGACGACGACAATGACAACAATGACAATAACAACAATGACGACAATGACGACGACAATGACGACAATGACAACAATGACAACAATGACGACAACAATGACAATGCCAACAACGACAACAATGCCAACAACGACAACAACGACGACGACGACGACGTCAACGACGAGGAGCGGCGACGACGAGCAGGGGGGCCCCCTACCCTTGAGCTTCTCGACGAGCTGCGACGCTTCGTGCTCCGTGTAGTGGAAGATGGGCGGCGGCGACGGCGACCGGCGGCGCTCCGCGTCGCCGCGGCGACGGTGGCGCTCCTCCCGCGCCAGCGCCCGCTGGCGGCACTCCCACTCGTACTGGTCGTCGCGCGCGCTCGCAAAGTCCACGTGCAGGCGGCCCAGGTCCTGCTTGTCACTGCTGGCGCCGATGCGCATGCGGTAGCCTGCGGGAGGGGCGGCGGTGGTGGTGGGTGGTGGGGTAGGGGTGGTGGGTGGGGTGGTGGGTGTGGTAGGTGGGTGGGTGGGAGGGTGAGTGGGAGGGTGGGTGAATGGGAGGGTGGGAGAGTGGGTGGATGGGAGGGTGAGTGGGAGGGTGGGTGGATGGGAGGGTGGGTGGGAGGGTGGGTGGGTGGGTGGGTGGGTGGGAGGGTGGGTGGGAGGGTGGGTGGGAGGGTGGGTGGGAGGGTGGGTGGATGGGAGGGTGGGAGAGTGGGTGGATGGGAGGGTGAGTGGGAGGGTGGGTGGATGGGAGGGTGGGTGGGAGGGTGGGTGGATGGGAGGGTGAATGGGAGGCTGGGTGGATGGGAGGGTGGGAGGGTGGGTGGATGGGAGGGTGGGTGGATGGATGGGAGGGTGGGTGGGTGGATGGGAGTGTGTGAGTGTGTGTGATGTGAGTGTGTGTGAGTGTGTGTGAGTGTGTGCGAGTGTGTGAGTGTGTGTGTGAGTGTGTGCGAGTGTGTGTGTGTGTGTGAGTGTCCGGCAAAACAACCCCCTACCTCCTCGCGGTGCCAGAAGGGCAACTCTGTCGTGGACAGTGCTGTGGGGGGAGGGCCAATTCCGATTGGTTCCTCCCCTCATGGTGTCTGCGACCACCACAGGGGCTAAACGGGGGCTCTGGACGGGTGTGAGGGGCTGGTAACTCCACCTTCAATAAATTACCACTAAACTACGACTTAAATATGTAACAAATAAGCTTGTGCCGGAGGCCCCGGGGGGACAGGCGTCTATGACGTCTCCCGGCCAAACCCCAATTGGCGGAGCCAGGAGATTGAATCTCTACCCTCGGGGCTCCTCCAGAAACAACGAAAAACCACTACGGATGGCCACGTGGAATGTTCGAACGCTCACTGCGGAGGAGAGGCTACCACTCCTGTCGGGAGCTGGACCGGTACCGCCTGGATCTCTGTGGCATTCAGGAGGTCCGGTGGACCGGTTCTGGCTCCTGCCACCATGAGGGGTGGACAGTCCTCTACTCGGGGCAGCAGACTGCCAAACAACAGGGTGTGGCTCTTCTTTTGAACAAAAGAATGAAGGGGGCGTGGGAGCGTGGCGGTGAGGTGTGGGAAGCTGTAAGTACCAGGTTACTTTGGGCATGCCTTCCCATCAATCGGAGGCGAGTATTGGTGGTCGTGGTTACTTATGCCCCCACCGAAGACGAACATCCGTGGAGGGATGCAGGCAAAGCCGATGAGTCAGATGCCTTCTATGACCTCCTGTCACAGGTGCTGGCTAAAGTGGCCCCTCGGGATAGAGTCATCATGTTGGGTGACTTCAATGCCCGAGTTGGTCATGATACTGGCACCTGATCTGGAGTGATTGGAGGGCATGGGCCGGATCAGCTCAATAACAACGGTAGGAGGCTGCTAGATTTTTGTGCAGCCCATGGGCTTGTAATTACCAACACGCTGTTCCGGCATCGGCGCATCCACACAACATCATGGATGCATGCCGGGTCCAAGCAAGAACATCTGCTGGACTACATAGTGACGGACCAGCGGATGCGAGCCCATGTCCTTGACACCAGGACCTACCGTGGAGCTGATCTGCCCTCTGACCATCGACTAGTCATCTGTAAGATGCGCCTGTCATTCTTCCGCTCCGGTGGTGGGTGTACACCCAGGACCCCATTCCAACCAAAAGTGGCCTGGTCTCAGTTATCTGATGAAAGTTGCAAGCGAGAATTTCATCATCGCCTGCGGCTGGGGTTGGCATCGTCCCCCACTCCTCCTGATGTCGAGGGGAAATGGGCGAGGTTTAGAACTGTGACTCATGCGGCTGCAATGTCTGCTGTGGGTACACGGTCACGACCTCCCCAGAGACCCTGGCTGACAGAGGAGGTGTTCAGGATGGTTGAGAAAAAGCGACAGGCCCACTGTCAGCGGCTACAGAATCCCACGTCAGAGAATGAAAAGGCTTACCGCAACCTTCGCTCGGAGGTTCGGAGAGCCGTGAGGCGCTGCAAGGATGGGTGGTGGTCGCGGGTTGCTGAGGAGATGGAGTCTGCCTCAGTGGCCCGCGATCACAAATCTCTATTTAACTCCATCAAAAAAGTAACCTGCAGCGTCACACCTATTACCATCATTAGGGGAAAAAACGGTGATCCAATCTCCGACCCCCAGGAACAGGTTTGCAGATTTGCTGAGCATTTCTGTGAGGTCCAGGGGGAGGGAAAATCCCTCAGCCAGGAAAACATCGTGGCATAAAGTGAGGATGACCCTGCTGAGGCTGTGGTGCCTCAAATATTGGAAGAAGTCACCCCCTGTGAGTGGCTGGCTGAGGTGCCATCTGTTGAGGAAGTACTGAGGGCAATCCGGAGTCTGAGACCAGGAAAGGCAACGGGCAGAGATGATCTCCCAAGCGAAATGCTGAGGGAGGGTGGAGTTTGTGCACAGACTGCCCTATATGACATCATAACAGTCTGGATCACTGGACTGGTTCCGCAGGATTGGAAGGATGCCCTGGTGGTCCCCCTCTTTAAGAAGGGGGGCCGCACAGACTGTAACAACTACAGGGGCATTTCACTCCTCAGTGTGCCGGGAAAGGTCCTGGCAAGGATTATTCAACATCGCCTTGCCAGGCACGCTGAGGAGAGGCTTGCGGAGCCCCAGTGCGGTTTCAGGAAAGGGCGGTCCTGCACAGATGCCATATTTTCTGTCCGTCTGCTACAGCAGAGGTGTAGGGAATTCCAGCAAGATCTACATCTCTGCTTTATTGACCTGGTCAAGGCCTATGATACCATCCATAGGCCTGGGCTCTGGGTTGTTCTTCGTGCCTTTGGAGTACCTGACCCTCTTCTCACGATCATTAAGGACCTTCATGATGGTGAGCGGGCCCGGGTAAAACTACGTGGCTGGGAGTCCGAGCCTTTCCCTTTACACCTTGGGGTGCGACAGGGATGTCCTCTGGCTCCCACATTATTTAACATCTATTTCGACCACGTAGTTCGTGAAGCCTTCAATAGCTGTACCGGGGGAATCTCCATATGGTACAGATATAATGGGAGGCTGATCGATGCCCGGGTGCGGTCAAGGGATGGCTCCCTATTGCTAAACCACGTTATGTATGCTGATGATTTGGTAATAGCTGCTCATTCAGAGGAGGAGTTGGAGACACTGCTGCTGAGACTGGAGCGTGCCACTAAGAGATGGGGCCTTACCATCAGCCCCACCATAACTAAGCACCTGCCTGGGTATTTTGTACCATCGAACACTCCACCCCCACAACTCCCAATCGGTGATGGGGCAGTTGTGGAGAGAGTGGAGAGTTTCCCATACCTGGGAAGTGTGCTTATGACCGGCTCCAGTTTAACAGCAGAGGTCTCACTCCGAATCAGTCAAGCGGCAATATCTTTTCATCGGTTGCGTAACGCTGTGTGGAAGCTACCTGGTCTGTCGCTCCGCACTAAGCTTCAGGTCTTCTCGGCCACAGTCATTCCCTCCCTTCTCTACGCTTGCGAAACGTGGACCCCCCCCCTAATGGAACATCTTCGTCGGTTAGAAACATTTAGGCTGGCCTGCCTACGATCCATCCTGGGTTTAACCAGACTGGATTGTGTGAGGAGCTCACAAATCCTTGAAAGATCTGGGCAAGGTCCCATCGGTGAGCTCCTCCGGCGGGCAAGGCTGCGATGGCTGGGTCATGTAGCCCGCATGCCCAGCCACCGCATGCCGAAACAGCTTTTGTTCGGCCGGATCGAGGGGGCTAAGCGGGCGCGGCATGGGCTAGAGAAGAGATGGAGTGATGTGGTACAGGAGGACATGGAGCTGAGTGGACTTGCCGATGACTGGTACCAGCGGTGTCAACATCGGCCTCTGTGGAGGAGGCACGTGAAGGACGCTACTGGGCAGTTGGAGGCAGTCGCCCTCCAACAACAACGGCGGGCGGAGGAGCAACGCTCAGAACAACGAGCGGAGCGTCGGGTGGCTAAAGCACAGCAGGTTGGTACAGTAGGGGGCACAGGTGGTGCATCAGCCAGTCATCTCAGTCAGTCTACCCGTGGCACCACCTGAGTCTGCCCCGTGACCTCCTGCCAGCTTGGCACAAGCGTCGTGGTGACGTCACCGCCACTTAGTGGCGAATGGCGGTTGTTGTTGTTGTGTGTGTGCGCGAGTGTGTGCATCACCCCTCACCCGACAGGTATATGGCCCTCTCCACGGCCTGTGGCTGAGCAAAGCGTGAGTGTGTGAGTGTGTGAGTGTGAGTGTGTGTGAGTGTGTTTATGAGAGTGCGTGAGTGCGAGTGTGTGAGTGAGTGTGAGTGAAAGTGTGTGTGAGTGTGTGTGTGTGAGAGTGTGAGTGAGGGAGTGTGTGTGAGTGTGTGTGAGTGTGAATGAGTGTGAGCGAGTGAGTGTGAGTGAGTGTGCACCACCCCTCACCCGACAGGTATATGGCCCTCTCCACGGCCTGTGGCTGAGCAAAGCGCACGTGGGCAAAGTTCTTCTTCCCCTTGCGCAGGGCCGTGAGCTCGCCGCACTTCTCAAACACCTCGCGGATTGTCTCCTCGCTCGCCGCCTCCGGCAGGCCCCCCACAAACACCGTCTTGCAGCCGGGGGGGCGCTCGCGCAGGGACGGCGGGGGCAGGTCTGGGGGGGGGCGGGGGGGGTGGAACGACGCGACGCGGTGACGCGGTGATGCGGTGACGCGTTCCACCGCGACGCGCCGACGACGCGGTGGTGGTGACATCATAGTAGTGGTAGTGACATCATGGTGTTGGTGGTGGTGGTGGTGGTGACATCATAGTAGTGGTAGTGACATCATGGTGGTGGTGGTGACATCATAGTGGTGGTGGTGACATCATGGTGGTGGTGGTGACATCATGGTGGTGGTGGTGACATCATGGTGGTGGTGACATCATGATGGTTGTGGTGACATCATGGTGGTGGTGGTGACATCATGGTGGTGGTGACATCATGGTGGTGGTGGTATCATAGTAGTGGTGGTGGTGATGACATCATGGTGGTGGTGGTGACATCATAGTAGTGGTGGTGGTAACATCATGGTGGTAGAGGTGGTGACATCATAGTAGTGATGGTGACATCATGGTGGTGGTGACATCATAGTAGTGGTGGTGACATCATGATGGTGGTGGTGACATCATGGTGGTGGTGACATCATAGTGGTGACATCATAGTAGTGGTGGTGACATTATAGTAGTGGTGGTGGTGACATCATGGTGGTGGTGACATCATAGTAGTGGTGGTGACATCATGGTGGTGGTGACATCATAGTAGTGGTGGTGACATCACGGTGGTAGCGGTGGTGGTGACATCATGATGGTGGTGGTGACATCATGATGGTGGTGGTGACATCATGGCGGTGGTTGCGACATCATGGCGGTGGCGCCGATGACGGCGCCAGCGACGACGGTGACATCATGTTGGCGATGATGTCACGGTGGCGGTGATTGTGGCGGGGCGGTGGCTGTGACCGCGGCGGGGATGATGTTACGGTGCTGCTTGCAGATGACGGTGGCGGTGACGGTGACGCCGGTGACGCCGGTGACGGCGGTGACGGCGGTGACGGCGGTGACGGCGGTGACGGCGACTTCCCTTACTGGGATTGGGTGGGAAGAGAGTGCAGTTGGTGCAGTGGATGATCTCCTTGGGCTGCTGCTGCTGCTGCTGCAGACCGGGAGGCATCAGCTGCTGCTGGCAGAAGCTCTGGTAGACGTTCATGCCGGCGGTGAAAGCCATGGGGTCGAAGCCGGAGTCCATGCCAGGCGGTGCCGAACCCAGCAACCCTATCCTGGGCTCGAACCCGGAACCGGCGCCGCCGCCGCCGCCGCCGTCCATGCCTGGGGAGTTTCCACAATCCGGCGAAAAGCACCAGCACCACCACCAACGTCACCACCACCACCACCACCATCTTCCGCCACTGCCACCAACGTCACCACCACCACCACTATGACAACCACCACAACGACTACGACCACCACCACCACGACCACCACCATCACCACCACTACCACAACAACAACAACGATCACCACAACCACCACATACAGCACCACATCCACAACCATCGCCGCCAACACATTCACAACCACCAACGCATTCACAGTCACAACCACCAGACTCACCACCAACACACTCACCACCAACACACTCACCAACACCACATTCACCACCACCACACTCACCACCACCACACTTACCACCAACACACTCACCACCACCACACTCACCACCAACACACTTACCACCACCAACACATTCACAACCACCAACGCATTCACAGTCACAACCACCACACTCACCACCAACACACTCACCACCAACACACTCACCACCGCCAACACATTAACAACCACCAACACATTCACAACCACCACACTCACCACCACCACACTCACCACCACCACACTCACCACCACCACCACCACACTCACCACCACCACCACACTCACCACCACCAACACACTCACCACCTCCACACTCACCACCGCCAACACATTAACAACCACCAACACATTCACAACCACCAATACATTCACAACCACCAACATATTCACAACCACCAATACATTCACAACCACCAACACATTCACAACCACCACACTCACCACCAACACATTCACAACCACCACACTCACCACCACCACACTCACCACCACCACCACACTCACCACCAACACACTCACCACCAACACACTCACCACCACCAACACACTCACCACCAACACATTCACAACCACCACACTCACCACCACCACACTCACCACCAACACACTCACCACCACCAACACACTCACCACCACCAACACACTCACCACCACCAACACATTCACAGTCACAACCACCACACTCACCAAGGTGATGGATATGATGGTGGTGAGTGTGATGGTGGTGGTGAGTGTGGTGGTGGTGAGTGTGTTGGTGGTGAGTGTGGTGGTGGTGAGCGTGGTGGTGGTGTGTGGTGGTGGTGAGTGTGTTGGTGGTGAGTGTTGTGGTGGTGTGGACGTGGTGGTGAGTGTGGTGGTAGAAATGTGGTGCTGGTGATTATGGACGTGGTGGTGGTGGTGAGTGTGGTGGTGGTGATTGTGGTTGTGTTGGTGCTGGTGTGTGTGGTGGTGGTGGTTGTGGACATGATGGTGGTGAGTGTGGACGTGGTGGTGGTGAGTGTGGTGGTGGTGAGTGTGGTGGTGGTGAGTGTGAACGTGGTGGTGGTGAGTGTGGTGGTGATGGTGGTTGTGTTGGTGGTGGTGGTGAGTGTGGACATGGTGATGGTGGTGAGTGTGGTGAGTGTAGTGGTGGTGAGCGTCGTGATGGTGATTGTGGTGGTGGTGGTGGTTGTGGACATGGTGGTGGTGAGTGTGGACGTGCTGGTGGTGGTGGTTGTGGACGTGGTGGTTGTGGACATGGTGGTGGTGAGTGTGGATGTGATGGTGATTGTGGTGGTGGTGGTTGTGGACATGGTGGTGGTGAGTGTGGTGGTGGTGGTGGTGAGCGTCGTGATGGTGATTGTGGTGGTGGTGGTTGTGGACATGGTGGTGGTGAGTGTGGACGTGGTGGTGGTGATTGTGGTGGTGGTGAGTGTGGATGTGGTGGTGGTTGTGGACATGGTGGTGGTGAGTGTGGACGTGATGGTGATGATGGAGGTGAGTGTGGACGTGATGGTGATTGTGGTGGTGGTGGTTGTGGACATGGTGGTGGTGAGTGTGGACGTGATAGTGATGGTGGTGGTGAGTGTGGACGTGATGGTGATTGTGGTGGTGGTTGTGGACATGGTGGTGGTGAGTGTGGACGTGCTAGTGGTGGTGGTTGTGGACGTGGTGGTGGTGGTGGTGGTGGTTGTGGACATGGTGGTGGTGAGTGTGGACGTGATGGTGATTGTGGTGGTGTTGGTGAGTGTGGACGTGCTGCTGGTGATTGTGGTGGTGTTGGTGAGTGTGGACGTGCTGCTGGTGATTGTGGTGGTGTTGGTGAGTGTGGACGTGCTGCTGCTGCTGCTGGTGGTGGATGTGACACCCACCGCCCATACCCATCATGCTGGCCATGTTGGCCATCTGCATGGCGTCCGCCCAGCCGCCCAGCGGCCCTACCCCCTCCTCCATGTCCATCATGAGGGCCGGCTCACGGCCCACTGCTCACACACGCAACAAAGACAAAGGTCCCCCGTGTAGCCTTCACGCAACGCCGGGGGCAAGTGCTGCTTGTGGCGAGTGGCAGCAGCAGCAGCAGCGGTGGCTATGCAACGCCGCACACGCTGGCACGCGCACACACACATACACACACTCACACACACACATACATACATTCACATACACACACATACACACACATACATTCACATACACACATACACACACATACACACACACATACACACACACATACACACACTCACACACATACATACATACATTCACATACACATATACACAACAACAACCGCCATTCGCCACTAAGTGGCGGTGACGTCACCACGACGCTTGTGCCAGGCTATGTGCACCGTGAGGCCACGTGAAGTGTCGAACGCCCGCTGGCAGGTCACTGGGCAGACCCAGGTGCCACGGGTCGACTGAAATGACTGGCTGATGCACCACCTGTGCCCCCTACTGTGCCAACCTGCTGTGCTTTAGCCACCCTGCGCTCCCCTCATTGTTCTGAGCGTCGCTCCTCCGCCCTCCGTTGTTGTTGGAGGGCGACTGCCTCCAACTGCCCAGTAGCATCCTTCACGAGCCTCCTCCACAGAGGCCGATCTTGCCACCGCTGGTACCGGTCATCGGCAAGTCCACTCAGCTCCACGTCCTCCTGTACCACATCACTCCATCTCTTCTCTAGCCCGTGCCGCGCCCGCTTAGCCCCCTCAATCCGGCCAAACAAAAGCTGTTTCGGCATGCGGTGGCTGGGCATGCGGGCTACATGACCCAGCCATCGCAGCCTTGCCTGCCGGAGGAGCTCACCGATGGGACCCTGCCCAGATCTTTCAAGGATTTGTGAGCTCCTCACACAATCCAGTCTGGTTAAACCCAGGATGGATCGTAGGCAGGCCAGCCTAAATGTTTCTAACCGGCGAAGATGTTCCATTAAGGGGGTCCACGTTTCGCAAGCGTAGAGAAGGGACGGAATGACCGTGGCCGAGAAGACCTGAAGCTTCGTGCGGAGCAACATACACACACACTCACACACGCACTCACATACATACACTCACACACTCACATACAAACACTCACACACACTCACATACACACACTCACACAAAGACAAAAATCCTCCATATAGCCTTAACAGACTGTAGGGGCAAGTGCTGTTAGCGAGCACCTATGAAGGCCGGAACGGTACACGAGGGGGTGGGTGGCCAGCACCACGCCCGACCGCCTTTGTCTCCCCAGTGGCGATGTTTACCACTACACACCGCACCAGCTACTCATTTGAGGCCGAGTCGACCTAGGGAGGACCCAGGACCGGTTCAGGTAATCGTCGTGGCCGTGAGCGGGAATCGAACCTGGGTCGCCGGGTTCATAGCGCAGCGTAGCGCTAACCGCTACACCACCGCACACATACACAGAGCCAGCAGCAGCAATCATCGCCACCCCCTGACGGTGAAACCACCCCAGCTGCTGGTGCTGCGTCTGTGAAACAGCAACAGCAGCACCAGCAGCAGCGTCTTCCTGCGTTGACGATCGCGCTGTGAGTGTGTCACACGGGGACAGCTGCCGCTGGGGGTGCCCCCTCCCTAGGCTACGCCACGCAGCAGCAATCATCGCCACTCTCTTTGAGGGTGAAACCACCGCAGCTGCTGGTGCTGCGTCCGTGAAACAGCGGCACCAGCGGCTCTGCCTTCCAAGGGGGAACTCAATTATTGATCACTCGCTCTACTACCCGGCTTCGATTAATACACGGCCTACGCGGAGGGTGGGGGAGGGGGGGGGATGCGTGACGTCAGCAGGCGCGCCGCCGCGTGACGTCAGCAGGCAGGCCGCGTGACGTCAGCAGGCACTCCGCGTGACGTCAGCAGGCACACCGTGTGACGTCAGCAGGCACGACGCTGTCGCGTGCGGGTGACATCACATCTGTGACATCATGGATGTGACGTCACAGATGTGACATCACAGATGTGACGTCACAAATGTGACGTCACAGATGTGACGTCACAGATGTGACGTCACAGATGTGACGTCACAGATGTGACGTCACAGATGTGACGTCACAGATGTGACATCACCGCTCACTCGCCGTGCAAAATACATCCATTATTGCGCCCCCCCCCACCCTGCCACCCACCCCCCCCAAAACACAAAAGTCTATTTTTATACTTTTTTGCATGGTGTACCAGTCTGGAAGCTACCCGCATGGCAAATGCCAAGTTCGCCGCGTGTCGGGAAGTACGCTGAACATCCCCAACAGACGCACACAATCACAAAATTTCCCTCTTTTTTTTTTTTAAATATATATAGATATAGATACGGATAGAGGCGGGCGCCTGCTCAGGCGTTAGATACAAACGCGTCGTCAAGCCCCGCCACGGCTCCGTCAAGCCCCGCCACGGCTCCGTCAAGCCCCGCCACGGCTCCGTCAAGCCCCGCCACGGGCCCGACACGGAGCTAGGCCTGGCTCGCTCCTGGCACGGCACCGGCGCGGCCCGAGTGATGGCAGAGCAAATCCACCGCGACATTCACAAATCGGAGCGAGCGCGACGCTTCGCCAGCAATCAGCGACCCCCGGCGTCAGCGGTCGACAGGCAGGTCCGCGGAGAAGCCCCCCCCCCCCCGCTGCTGCTGCTGCTGCTGCTGCTGCAGTGGCGGTGGTGGTGGCGGGTTTCACGGTGCCACGCGTGTGTGTGTGTGTGTGCGTGTGTGGATGTACAGTCGCGCCCCGGGACACTTCCGCTTGGGAATGCGGCGAAACCTTACCCGCTTTCCGCGAATGTTTTGCGAGACGATTTTAAATGTGTTCTAGATTTAAAGCTTTCGTGACTGCTAGGATCCATAGCTCTTTGGTTCTATTGGGTAAAGTCACGTAGGTAAAAAAAATAATAATAATAACAAAAAATCACGACGTTTCGGCCACAACACAAGCGGCCTTCATCAGGTGAAGGGACGAGACTGTCTGGAGGACAGCGCTGGAGTGAAAAAGCCACGATCTGTCCTACCAGACAGTCTCGTCCCTTCACCTGATGAAGGCCGCTTGTGTTGTGGCCGAAACGTCGTGAGAATTTTATTATTTTATTTTCACCTACGTGACTTTACCCAATAGAACCAAAGAGTATGGATTTTAAAAGATGTTTCAGTGAATATTAATTTGATGAGCGGGGCCGATGGGTTCGGAATAGATTTTAGTTGTTTTTTTTAATTATCACAACTTTCTGTATTTAACGTCGGAAGCGATTCACACCTTTGAGTTCTCACGCCGGCATTAGGTTATTTCGAGCGGTTCATACTTTGGTGGCGTCACGTGCTAATGCTCCATCACGTGTTGCGAATCTATTACACGGTGACTACTGAAAATGAAGCTCCGCTTTAAAAAAAAAAATGTTGAACGGCAACTGGACATTTCCCCCCCCCCCCCAAAATCGTCCAGCCCTACCGTACACACCGCAGCCCGCGCCTCGCGAATCGACCGCGTGGGCGAGGCAACGGTCCGCCACGCGGCCTCGCAAGCTCTGCCGGGCACCTGCCAAGGGCAAGCGGGGGCACCATGACGGCTGCTGGTGGAGACATGTGGCCCGCACGCCGCCCCTGGGTGCCGATGTTTTGACCGCACGCCGCCCCGGGTCGACTCGGGCCTCGGGGGCCAGGGCCAAGGGGCCCCGGGTCGACTCGGGCCTCGGGGGCCAGGGCCAAGGGGGCCCCGGGTCAAGGGCCCCGGGTCGACTCGGGCCTCGGGGACCAGGGCCAAGGGCTCCGGGCCAAGGGGCCCGGGGTCGACTCGACCGAGGCCGAGTCGACCCCGGGGACCAGGGCCAAGGGGCCCCGGGACCGATTCTGACCGTCGTCATCGTCGTCGCCATCGCCGTCGGCGGTGTCGGTGTTGTCGGTGTTGTCGGTGTTGTCATCGTCGCCGGCGGTGGCGGTGTTGTCGGTGTTGTCGGCGTTGTCATCGTCGCCGGCGTTGTCGGTGGTGTCGGCGTTGTCGGCGTTGTCGGCGGTGTCGGTGTTGTCGGCGGTGTCGGTGTTGTCGGCGGTGTTGGCGGTGTCGGTGTTGTCGGTGTTGTCGGCGTTGTCGGCGGTGTCGGTGTTGTCGGCGGTGTCGGTGTTGTCGGCGGTGTCTGTGTTGTCGGCGGTGTCGGTGTTGTCGGCGTTGTCGGCGGTGTCGGCGGTGTCGGCGTTGTCGGCGTTGTCGGCGTTGTCGGCGGTGTCGGTGTTGTCGGCGTTGTCGGTGTTGTCGGCGTTGTCGGTGTTGTCGGCGGTGTCGGTGTTGTCGGTGTTGTCGGTGTTGTCGGCGGTGTCGGTGTTGTCGGCGGTGTCGGTGTTGTCGGCGGTGTCGGTGTTGTCGGTGTTGTCGGCGTTGTCAGCGGTGTCGGCGGTGTCGGCGGTGTCGGTGTCGGTGTTGTCGGTGTTGTCGGTGTTGTCGGCGGTGTCGGTGTTGTCGGCGGTGTCGGTGTTGTCGGCGGTGTCGGTGTTGTCGGTGTTGTCGGTGTTGTCGGCGGTGTCGGTGTTGTCGGCGTTGTCGGTGTTGTCGCCCGCGAGCGGGACTCGAGCTCAGGTTGCCGGGCCGCGGGCGCGGTCACCGCCGCCGCGGGAGCCAACCGGAGTGCGGGGAGAGAGAGGTCACGATGTTGACTACCTCGCCTGGTATACAGGAGGTCGTGGGGTTGATCCCGACCTCCGACCCCTGCTGTATATTTAGAGTTTTCGTGTCTCTCTCTCTCTCTCATCCTCATGATCATCACGGTGGCTAGAAGATGTTAACTACCTCGCCTGGTATACAGGAGATCATGGGTTCGATCCCGACCTCCAACCCCTGCTGTATATGTGGAGTTTGCGTGTCTCCCTCTCTCATCCTCATGATCATCACGATGGCTAGGGGATGTTAACTACCTCGCCTGGTATACAGGAAATCGTGGGTTCGATCCCGACCTCCGACCCCTGCTGTATATTTGGAGTTTGCGTGTCTCTCTCCCTCATCCTCATGATCATGGTGGCGAGGAGATGTTAACTACCTCGCTTGGTATACAGGAGATCGTGGGTTCGATCCCGACCCCTGCTGTATATGTGGAGTTTGCGTGTCTCTCTCTCTCATCCTCATTATCACGGTGGCTAGGGGATGTTAACTACCTCGCCTGGTATACAGGAGATTGTGGGTTCGATCCTGACCTCCGACCCCTGCTGTATATTTAAAGTTTGCGTGTCTCTCTCTCTGTGATGGTCGCGTTGATTTTTCTCCAGGTCATCCGGATTTATTCACCTCCACGTTTAGAATCGCGACTAACGGCCAAACGCGTTTCCATGTCACCGTGCGCTAACCGGTTGCTGTGTGTTGGAGAGTTAAACCCACTACTACATTTACAATTCGTTACTAGTACAGCACTAACCGGTTGCTGTGTGTTGGAGAGTTAAACCCACTACAACATTTACAATTCGTTACTAGTACAGCACTAACCGGTTGCTGTGTGTTGGAGAGTTAAACCCACTACAACATTTATAATTCGTTACTAGTACGGCACTAACCGGTTGCTGTGTGTTGGAGAGTTAAACCCACTACAACATTTACAATTCAATACTAGTACGGCACTAACCGGTTGCTGTGTGTTGGAGAGTTAAACCCACTACAACATTTACAATTCGTTACTAGTACAGCACTAACCGGTTGCTGTGTGTTGGAGAGTTAAACCCACTACAACATTCACAATTCGTTACTAGTACAGCACTAACCGGTTGCTGTGGGTTGGAGAGTTAAACCCACTACAACATTTACAATTCGTTACTAGTACGGCACTAACCGGTTGGTGTGTGTTGGAGAGTTAAACCCACTACAACATTCACAATTCGTTACTAGTACAGCACTAACCGGTTGCTGTGGGTTGGAGAGTTAAACCCACTACAACATTTACAATTCGTTACTAGTACGGCACTAACCGGTTGGTGTGTGTTGGAGAGTTAAACCCACTACAACATTTACAATTCGTTACTAGTAGTACTAACCGGTTGCTGTGTGTTGGAGAGTTAAACCCACTACAACATTTACAATTCGTTACTAGTAGAGCACTAACCGGTTGGTGTGTGTTGGAGAATTAAACCCACTACTACATTTACAATTCGTTACTAGTACAGCACTAACCGGTTGCTGTGTGTTGGAGAGCTAAACCCACTACAACATTTACAATTCGTTACTTGTACAGCACTAACCGGTTGCTGTGTGTTGGAGAGTTAAACTAACTACTACATTTACAATTCGTTACTCGTACAGCACTAACCGGTTGCTGTGTGTTGGAGAGTTAAACCCACTACTACATTTACAAGTCGTTACTAGTACAGCACTAACCGGTTGCTGTGTGTTGGAGAGTTAACCCACTACAACATTTACAATTCGTTACTAGTACAGCACTAACCGGTTGCTGTGTGTTGGAGAATTAAACCCACTACTACATTTACAATTCGTTACTAGTACAGCGCTAACCGGTTGCTGTGTGTTGGAGAGTTAAACCCACTACAACATTCACAATTCGTTACTAAGTACAACACTAACCGGTTGGTGTGTGTTGGAGAGTTAAACCCACTACTACATTTACAATTCGTTACTAGTACAGCACTAACCGGTTGTGTGTGTTGGCGAGTTAAACCCACTACAACATTCACAATTCGTTACTAGTACGGCACTAACCGGTTGCTGTGTGTTGGAGAGTTAAACCCACTACAACATTTACAATTCGTTACTAAGTACAACACTAACCGGTTGCTGTGTGTTGGAGAGTTAAACCCACTACTACATTCACAATTCGTTACTAGTACAGTACTAACCGCTTGCTGTGTGTTGGAGAGTTAAACTCACTACTACATTTACAATTCGTTACTAGTACAGCACTAACCGGTTGCTGTGTGTTGGAGAGTTAAACCCACTACTACATTTACAATTCGTTACTAGTACAGTGCTAACTGGTTGCTGTGTGTTGGAGAGTTAAACCCACTACAACATTTACAATTCGTTACTAGTACAGCACTAACCGGTTGCTGTGTGTTGGAGCGTTAAACCCACTACAACATTTACAATTCCTTACTAGTACAGCACTAACCGGTTGCTGTGGGTTGGAGAGTTAAACCCACTACAACATTTACAATTCGTTACTAGTACAGCACTAACCGGTTGCTGTGGGTTGGAGAATTAAACCCACTGCTACATTTACAATTCCTTACTAGTACAGCGCTAACCGGTTGCTGTGTGTTGGAGAGTTAAACCCACTACAACATTTACAATTCGTTACTAGTACAGCACTAACCGGTTGCTGTGTGTTGGAGAGTTAAACCCACTACTACAGTGACAATTCGTTACTAGTACAGCACTAACTGGTTGCTGTGTGTTGGAGAATTAAACCCACTACTACATTTACAATTCGTTACTAGTACAGCGCTAACCGGTTGCTGTGTGTTGGAGAGTTAAACCCACTACAACATTTACAATTCGTTACTAGTGTAGGGGTGCTATGGGGAATAAACACATGGCACGGGAAGGTGTGGTTCACCCACACCTTGGTGGCTACAACAACGTCCGCTAAGGCTCCAGTGGGTATAAAGTGCGGGGAGCCAGGGAGCTCGAGGCAGAGTGTGGGGCCCGAGGCTGAAGCAACCAGTGAAGAAAGAAGGCCAGCTAGGTGAGACCCTGGAACGCCTGTGACCGCTGCCCTTTTCAGGGCCGGCACAGCAAGCCAGTGGTTCGGCCCCAGAGCCCCAGAGTCAGAGTCCTTCTAAGGGCCGGTCTGGTCGGCGGGGTGCCAAGATCTGTGCCTAACCAGGGCCGGATCTGATAGCCTCTCTTAGAGCCCTACCAGGAGGAACTGGGAGCCTAGAGCTTAGGCTAGAGAGCCTGGGGTGTGTTCCTGAGTTATACGGGTGGAGGGGCCGCTACCCCTTCTAGTGTAACCCTTGTTAAGGTTTAAATAAATAGTGCTGCTTCTATTCTGCCGTCTCCGTGCCCTGGAACCCACTACAACTGGTGTCAGAAGTGGTCTTAAAATGGACACAAGGAGTACAAACCGATCACAGGAACCCCAGGAGGAGGACGGCTCGCCTGGGATTGCGCCAGAGGCCGCGGCCGACGATCCTGGGATGCCCCAGACGCCCCAACAACAGCCGCCGCTGGAGGAGTGGCCGCCGATGGAGGACGGGTTGCAGGCGGCTCACTCTCGACTGGCTGAGCTGCTGTATGCCGCGGCTTCCACGCTGGAGGAAATCAACCGCGTGGGGCTGCGGGCGCAAAGGCGGCAGAGAGACGAACGCCGTTCAACGGCCATTCCCGCCGAAACACAGCCACCAGATTTCGGATTTGCCGCCATGACAGTGTCCGCCACGGCGATTGGAGGGTCGCAGCTCCACGTGGACGCTGTGGGCCAATCAGCGGTGGTGACGTCATCACCAACGGACACCCGCTGTCAGGACCAATCGGCGGGCGCATCGTCATTACCTGCGCGACCGCCGAAGGGTGTCCCCAGCCCCTCTATCACCGGCGGAAAGGCCGGAGATGGCGCGCGGCACCTCTCAGAGACGAAGCCATCGTTTCAACAACGCCTGCCGGTGTTGAAGGAGTTCGTTTCAGACGGCGGCGACTGGGGGGCCTTTCAACACCGCTTTCTCGCTCATCAAGAGATGGCTGGCTGGACGGACAATGAGGCGTTGAGTGCGCTACCGGCCATGCTGGACGATGACGCCCTTGCTACGCTCATCACAGCTCCCAGATCAACGCGATCTACGCTACAGTCGGCGCTCCAGGTCCTCACCATAGTCTACGGGCCATCGTCGGACTGCCGCAAACTCTTCCACGAGCGGTGCAGGGGCCAGAAGGAGCCACCGCTGGCGTATCGCACGGCTCTCCTGGCCCTCGCAAAAGCGGCTTTCCCGCGGATGGACGGCGAAGGGGTGGACACGATGGTGACGGAGAAGCTCCTGGCGTTGGCCCAGGAGCTACAGATCGTCATCGTCGCAGAGGAAAACGCGGACATGTGCTCCTTGCGGGCAGCAAGACACATCCACGCGCACCAGATAGCGCAGCGTCGATCACCTCTCGTCCCCAAGGGCGCAGCTGCGGTGTGCGCTGGGACGCCGACCATCCCCCCCTCCGAGGAGGTCTTCGCGGCGATTCGCCCGGTGGAGTGGAGATCCGGAGGGAGGCCGGCTCGGACAACACTGGATCGCCAGGAGCACCCCAAGGCGCTCATCACGTGCTACAACTGTGGCCGCAAGGGCCACGTGGCTGCGGAATGCCGGGCGCCTCGTCAATGACAGCCGGGACGGTCGGACGGCGCTCCAGCCTACAGGCCTCCGCATCGCAACCCGGCAAGTCGCGGCACCCCAAATGCTCGGCCTGTGCACACACCTGTCCCCACCTCGCGCGTTTCGGTGTACGGGCCTCGGGGTACGCCCATTGGTTTGTTGGGTGGCGGCGGGGTCGAGAGGGTGCTCGGGCCGGGGCAGTGGACGGAATTGGCCCACCGCATTGTTGCTGCGTCGGCAGGCTCGTCCGTGGTCGCGGGTCGCATTGACGGGGTCGAGGTGCGTATCCTCTTCGATACGGGAGCTTCGGCGACCATTGTGTCAGACTTGATTTATAATATTCTTCCCGGTCAAAGCCGCCCCTTGCTCCCAGTCAGCGTTCCGTGTTACGCAGCGAACGGGGGTTCGCTGGGCATCATAGGCCAAATTCGAGCACAAATTTGCATTGGCGATATCAAACTCTCCGGGCCGATATTAGTCTCGTCCTCGCTGGCGGTTCCGTGCTTGTTGGGGACGGACTTTTTGGGCAAAATGCCGATTAAAATTCTAATTGATCAGGGTTGCATCGAGCTTCCCTCGGGCCGACGGGTAACATTCCTGCCTTCCCCTGTCACCTCAAGGGCAGCGTGCGCGTCGATACAAGCGTTCGTCACTCGGACGGTGCGTGTACCTCCCGGGGCGCAAATGCTCGTGCCCCTTCGCTTGCGTCGGCCTTTCGTGCCCGGTGTTCTGGACCAGGGAATTCTGTTAGGGCACTCGAGGGCTGGGGAAAACGGGCTGGATCTAGTGGCCGCTCAAACGCTCGTTAAGGGGAGCGATGACCCGTTTATCCTCGTCCTTAACGTTGGCGTACAGACGGCCGTCGTTCCTCAGGGAACTGTGCTCGCGCACGCGACGCCGGTCCCCGTGGTAGACACGGTTATGGGTAATGTGGGGACCGATCCTCTGGCTCAACCGCATTCTGAGGGGGACGATAGTTGGATGGACGCACTATGTTCGGGCACGAGTGATCTGTCCGACTCCCAGCGTGCTGGCCTACGCACCCTTCTGACGGAATTTTCCGATGTCTTTAGTAAACACAAATATGACATTGGGTGCACGAAATTGTTGCGTCACCACATTGACACGGGTGACAATGCCCCGGTACGCCAGAATCCTTTTCGGTTAAGTCCGGCCGAAAAAGATCATGTCAAATCGGCAGTGGATGACATGCTGGCTGCAGACATTATAGCCCCTTCCACCAGTCCATGGGGAGCACCCATAGTGCTTGTCAAAAAGCACGATGGGTCCTTGCGATTCTGTGTGGATTTTCGCCGCCTTAATAAGATCTCCGTGGCCGACGCGTATCCACTTCCCCGGATGGACGAATCTCTGGATGCTCTGGCTTGCGCACGTTTTTTTTCTACGTTGGACTTGTTATCCGGATTCTGGCAACTCCCATTGGATCATGAGTCCAAGCCAAAGACTGCGTTTCGCACACCACACGGCCTATTCCAATTTAACCGGTTACCTATGGGATTACACTCCGCTCCGGCGACATTTCAGCGCCTTATGGAACTGGTTTTGGCTGGCTTACAGTGGAACGTCTGTTTGATCTATCTGGATGACGTCATCGTGTTCAGCAAGACATTTGACGAACACCTTTTGCGCTTGCACGCCGTGCTGCGAATTTGAAATTTAAGCCGCAAAAGTGCCACCTGCTACGGGAATCCGTACGCTATTTGGGGCACATCGGCAGCCGCTCGGGCATATCCACCGATCCCGCAAAGACGCAGTGTGTCAGCTCCTGGCCAGCCCCCACCCCGGTGGCTGAGGTCAGGAGTTTCATTGGATTTGCGTCTTATTACCGGCGGTTCGTTGCGGATTTCGCGACCATTGCTAAGCCCTTACACGCTCTGACGGCGAAGGGAGTGAAATTTCACTGGGGCCAGGAGGAGGAGGTCGCTTTTTGTTCCCTTCGCGACGCTCTCGTGCGGGCCCCTCCATTGAGCTACCCCGATTTTTCGGAACCCTTCCTGCTCGATACAGACGCCAGCAATACGGGCATTGGGGGTGTGCTCTCACAGGTGATCTGTGGTGTGGAACGCGTCGTGGCTTATGGCAGTAGGGTTTTGTCTCCGGCGGAACAGAGATACTGCGTCACGCGTCGGGAACTCTTGGCTATTGTATTTTTTATGCAACAGTATCGCCCATACCTGTACGGTCGGCATTTCACTGTCCGTACGGACCATGCGGCATTACAATATGCCTTGCGGGTGACGCAGCCTTCGGGGCAATTGTCCCGATGGCTCGAAATCCTTCAGGATTATGATTTCACGACCACATATCGGAAGGGTGCTCGGCACACTAATGCGGATGCGCTGTCTCGCCTGCCGCCCGCCTCAGATTGCGCTTGTCTCAGGGGATCGGGGCGTTGTAAGCCGCCAGAGGATAGCCCCCCCCTTAGATATCCCGGTTCTCGCTGCTGCCACTGAGGACCCCTTGCCTGAGGGTCCTGTCGGGGAGGGAGGTGCGGACTCCTTGCTGGGGTTGTCCGTTGCGGAATGGGGGCGCCTCCAGATGGAGGACGCATCCCTCCTCGCGTTGCGTCGTCGCGCAGGGGGTTCCGTGCGGGGGGTCGCGGGGATTGATTTGTACGGGCTGCTCCAGGGGCTCCTAATGCATTGGGATGGGAGGGCCTGCCGTCACAGGCTTGTGGTGCCATCCGCTTTGCGGGGTAAGGCCGTTTGGGCCGCACACGAGCGGCTTTTGCACCTGGGGACCCACAAGACCCTTGCCGTGCTCCAGCTGGATTTCTTCTGGCCGGGTATGGCAAGGGATGTGGATGACCTCCTGGGTGCATGCACTCAGTGCGCCCAACGAAAACCACCAGCGAAAGGCGCCTGCCCACCGCTACAATCTATCACGGTCTCTCGGGTTAACGGAACTCGTTGCACTCGATATATTGGGGCCCTTCCCTGCGACCCCTACGGGTAACAAGTACCTGCTGGTTGGCGTGGAATATTTCACCCGATGGCCTATGGCATGGCCTCTCGCTAACCAGTCAGCAGCAGCCGTTGCCGAGGCCTTTGTCCAGGGCTATGTCCTCGACAAGGGTGCTCCCGAACAGCTGCTGACTGACCAAGGGAAGAACTTCTCTGGCGTCCTTCTGCACGAGGTGTGTGCGCTTCTTGGTACGAAAAAGATTCGTACTTCCCCCTATCACCCACAAACCGATGGCATAGTGGAGCGGCTGCATAGGACGCTCACATCTATGTTGTGTCACCAGGTGTGCGACTCCCAGACCGATTGGGACCTTCACATTCCGGGGGTTTTGGCCGCCTATAGAATGGCTCCTCACGCGGCAACCGGCTTCTCGCCGTTCTTTTTGATGTACGGTCGCGACGTTGACCCACCAATTGCGACTCAGCTCCGCGTCTCGGAAACCAGCAGAAAATCGAAATTGGCCGACCACGTTAAATTTAATATCCTGAGGTTGACCGAGGCGGGGGAGGCAGCGGCCCAAAACTCTTCCTCTCGGCAGAAGGCCAACGAGAGGTTGCGATCGCGCCAATCACGCACACATGCGTGGAAGCCAGGCGATCAAGCCTGGCTGCACTGCCCTCAGGTGCCGTTGGCGACCTCGGCGAAATTGTTGCGGCCTTGGAGGGGCCCTGTGGTTATTGTGAAGGTTATGCGGCCGCAGTGCGTTCGTATCCAGTGGGGGAAACGCCGCTGGTACGTACACCCCTCGCGTCTGAAGCCGTTTGTGGCGCCGCGCGTCCCTCCACCACATTACACAGGCCGAGCATGTGATGTGTCCGCTGACTCCCGGACGGCGTCTTCGTCGCCTGCCCCTGATGCTTCGCTAACTGTTCCACCTTCAGGCGCCTCAAGAATGACGGCTTCCAGCGCACCTGCGCCACCCGGTGGGGACGGAGTTTGCCCTTCCGGGGTGACGGAAGACGGTGCACCTGCACAGCCGGTGCCCACTGCCGGGCCGACCGGACCCTCCCCCTACGATGGACCCGCAAAACGGACTCGCGCCAAAACGCGCCGCTTGTTGTAATAATGGTTCTTGTTACTCTTGTTGTTCACTGTTAAGTTTTCTTGCTGCGTTGATGGGGGGGGGGGGTACAATGTATATGTGTATATAGTGTAATTTTGTATAGGTGCGTTGGGTTATTTATTGGGGTGTTCGTTCTTATGAGGCACGCACGGATGGGGGTTTGTTGTGTTTATTGTTCGAGTATTGTTGCAGCCGGGACGGCTGCGGGTTACACGGGAGGGGGTGATGTAAGGGTGCTATGGGGAATAAACACATGGCACGGGAAGGTATGGTTCACCCACACCTTGGTGGCTACAACAACGTCCGCTAAGGCTCCAGTGGGCATAAAGTGCGGGGAGCCAGGGAGCTCGGGGCAGAGTGTGGGGCCCGAGGCTGAAGCAACCAGTGAAGAAAGAAGGCCAGCTAGGTGAGACCCTGGAACGCCTGTGACCGCTGCCCTTTTCAGGGCCGGCACAGCAAGCCAGTGGTGCGGCCCCAGAGCCCCAGAGTCAGAGTCCTTCTAAGGGCCGGTCTGGTCGGCGGGGTGCCGAGATCTGTGCCTAACCAGGGCCGGATCTGATAGCCTCCCTTAGAGCCCTACCAGGAGGAACTGGGAGCCTAGAGCTTAGGCTAGAGAGCCTGGGGTGTGTTCCTGAGTTATACGGGTGGAGGGGCCGCTACCCCTTCTAGTGTAACCCTTGTTAAGGTTTAAATAAATAATGCTGCTTCTATTCTGCCGTCTCCGTGTCCTGGAACCCACTACACTAGTACAGCACTAACCGGTTGCTGTGGGTTGGAGAGTTAAACCCACTACAACATTTACAATTCGTTACTAGTACAGCACTAACCGGTTGCTGTGGGTTGGAGAATTAAACCCACTACTACATTTACAATTCCTTACTAGTACAGCGCTAACCGGTTGCTGTGTGTTGGAGAGTTAAACCCACTACAACATTTACAATTCGTTACTAGTACAGCACTAACCGGTTGCTGTGTGTTGGAGAGTTAAACCCACTACAACATTTACAATTCGTTACTAGTACAGCACTAACCGGTTGCTGTGTGTTGGAGAGTTAAACCCACTACAACATTTACAATTCGTTACTAGTACAGCACTAACCGGTTGGTGTGTGTTGGAGAGTTAAACCCACTACAACATTTACAATTCGTTACTAGTACAGCACTAACCGGTTGCTGTGTGTTGGAGAGTTAAACCCACTACAACATTTACAATTCGTTACTAGTACAGCACTAACCGGTTGCTGTGTGTTGGAGAGTTAAACCCACTACAACATTCACAATTCGTTACTAGTACAGCACTAACCGGTTGGTGTGTGTTGGAGAGTTAAACCCACTACAACATTTACAATTCGTTACTAGTACAGCACTAACTGGTTGCTGTGTGTTGGAGAGTTAAACCCACTACTACATTTACAATTCCTTACTAGTACAGCGCTAACCGGTTGCTGTGTGTTGGAGAGTTAAACCCACTACAACATTTACAATTCGTTACTAGTACAGCACTAACCGGTTGGTGTGTGTTGGAGAGTTAAACCCACTACAACATTTACAATTCGTTACTAGTACAGCACTAACCGGTTGCTGTGTGTTGGAGAGTTAAACCCACTACTACATTCACAATTCGAGTACCGTGACGTTTCGCCAGTAATTACGACCGGCATCATCAGGCGACAGCCAGAGTTGTGGATAAATCCTGCTCCCGTTTCCTTCTTAAAAATCACCTTCCGTCTTATATTTACATACACAGCGCCGAATATCCGAGGCGCTCTGCACAGGGGACGGCGTTACGGGAGAGGGAAGTTTGGTGGGAGCGGCAATTGGAAGCTGGACGTGGCGACGGTGCTTCTCGCTTCCCGCGCGCGGGAGGGGGGCGGAGTTTGTTCGAGTGCAAGGGGGCGTGGCGGGGAGGAGGAGCTGAAAGGGGGCGACTGCTCGCAAGGAGAACGGGGGGGGGCGGTGACGACGGTGAGGAGGAGCAGGAGGAGGAGGAGGGGGGTGGAGCTGGAGGGGGGGCGGAGATGGAGAGGGGGGTGGAGCAGGGGGACGAGGGGGGCGGAGCTGGAGGGGGGGCGGAGCTGGAGGGGGGGCGGAGCTGGAGGGGGGGGCGGAGCAGGGGGACGAGGGGGGCGGAGCTGGAGAGGGGGGCGGAGCAGGGGGACGAGGGGGGCGGAGCTGGGGGACGAGGGGGCGGGGCTGGGGGACGAGGGGGGCGGAGCTGGAGAGGGGGGCGGAGCAGGGGGACGAGGGGGGCGGAGCTGGAGAGGGGGCGGGGCTGGAGAGGGGGGCGGAGCGGAGAGGGGGGCGGGGCAGGGGGACGAGGGGGGTGGAGCTGGAGAGGGGGGCGGAGCAGGGGGAAGAGGGGGGCGGAGCTAGAGAGGGGGGCGGAGCAGGGGGACGAGGGGGGCGGAGCAGGGGGACGAGGGGGGCGGAGCAGGGGGACGAGGGGGGCGGAGCAGGGGGACGAGGGGGGCGGAGCTGGGGGACGAGGTGGGCGGAGCTGGCGAGGGGGGGCGGAGCTGGCGCCAAGCGTGAAAGTTCCCCGCTCCCCTGCGGACGTACTGTGGTGGCCAACGAAGCCGTGGCTGGGTCCCAGCAAGGCCTGCTTGGACCACACGCCGCCGCCGCCGCCGCCGCCGCCGGCACCACCGGCACCACCGGCACCACCGGCACCACCGGCACCACCGCCACCGCCACCCACGGCCATTTTCCCTGCCGCCCCGCCACCACCTCCGCCCCCCGTTGGGGGGCTGCCGCGCTTGGCCGCCGGCGGCGGCGGCGGCGGCGCTTTGGCGGGCGACATCCTGCGCTTGCGCGAGCGGTCGGGGGCCGGATCGGGGGGCCCGTCGGCCCCCTCGATCACCACGGGACCCTTGGCGTGGTTGAACTGCAGCGGCTCGTTGTTACGGGCCGGGTCCATGGGGCCTGCGGGGTGGGGGGTGGGTTGGTGGGGGAGCAGGGGGGGGAGGGGGGAGGGGGGAAGCAACGATGGTGACATCGATGACGACGATGACAATGACGATGACAATGACGATGATGACAATGACGACGATGACGATGATGACGATGACGAAGATGACGAAGATGACGACGATGACGAAGATGACGATGACAGTGATAATGATCACGACAATGACGATGACGACAATGACGACAATGACGACAATGACGACAATGACGAAGATGACGACGACAATGATAATGGTCACGACAATGGCGATGATCACCACAATGGCGATGATCACGACAATGGCGATGACAATGACGACGGCGACAATGACGACAGTGATAATGATTACGACAATGACGATGACAACAATGACGAAGATGACGACGACAATGATAATGATCACGACAATCACAATGGCGATGACAATGACGACGACAATGACGACGACGACAATGACGACGACGACAATGACGACGCGGATTACGTGGACGGCGTTGACGACGACGCGGATGACGACAAAGACGAGAAAAGGCCAAAGGTCGTAGTTCCAAACGTAGCGCAACCATCGGCCAAAGTCCGCCGTGTCCGCCCCCCTACGAGTAGACGCACGGTCCGGCGCGGCGACTCTTCAGGCCTCTCGCCGACGGCCCCCCCGACGGCCTTCGGCACGGCCTCCTGACGTACCGCCCCCCCCCCCAAGACAAGACACGCGGGGCGGCACCGGTGCAGGGCGGCAACGACGCACCGGTCCTCGGGCAACAAAAGCGCTCGAACCGAAACTTTAATCGGCTCGACGGAATCTTCCGAGGTCGCGACGCGACCCCAAGGGTTCATCCGGCCGGCCCGGAAGTCCGTCCGAAGTATGCCGACGGCGACTGCTCGCAAGGAGGGCCGACGAGAGAGAGACGCAGACTCCAAATATACAGCGGCAGCAGGCATCCTCAGGGTCGGGATCGAACCCACGACCTCCTGTGTACCACGCGAGGTAGTCAACATCTCCTAGCCACCGTGATGACGATGAGCGAGACACAAACTCCAAATATACAGCAGCAGCAGGCAGTCATCAGGGTTGTGATCGAACCCACGACCTCCTGTGTACCAGGCGAGGTAGTTAACATCTCCTAGCCACCGTGATGACGATGAGAGAGAGACACGCAGACTCCAAATATACAGCAGCAGCAGCAGGCAATCATCAGGGTCGGAATCGAACCCACAACATCCTATATACCGGGCGAGGTAGTCAACATCTCCTAGCCACCGTGATGACGATGAGAGAGAGACAGACACAAACTCCAAATATACAGCAGCAGCAGGTAGTCATCAGGGTTGTGATCGAACCCACGACATCCTGTGTACCAGGCGAGGTAGTTAACATCTCCTAGCCACCGTGATGACGATGAGAGAGACACGCAAACTCCAAATCTACAGCAGCAGCAGCAGGCAGTCATCAGGGTCGTGATCGAACCCACGACCTCCTGTGTATCAGGCGAGGTAGTTAACATCTCCTAGCCACTGCGGTGACCCTGAGTACGTGCCACCCGCGGCGCTGAGCGGGGGACCCCACAACACCGCGGGGTTGATCATTGACGCCGCTCGCCTGCAAGTGGACAGTAAAGCTGTAAACTTTTATTTCACCAGTTGTAAGGCCCCCAGGGAGACCCATAGAGACGCACAGAGACCCATAGAGACCCACAGAGACCCATAGAGACGCACAGAGACCCATAGAGACCCGCAGAGACCCATAGAGACGCACAGAGACGCACAGAGACCCACAGAGACCCATAGAGACCCAGAGACGCATAGAGACCCACAGAGACCCATAGAGACCCATAGAGACGCACAGAGACGCATAGAGACCCGCAGAGAGCGATAGAGATGCACAGAGACCCACAGAGAGCGATAGAGACGCACAGAGACCCATAGAGATCCACAGAGACGCATAGAGACCCATAGAGACGCATAGAGACCCGCAGAGAGCGACAGAGACCCATAGAGACCCTTAGAGACCCACAGAGACCCAGAGACTCATAGAGACCCACAGAGACCCATAGAGACCCAGAGACTCATAGAGACCCACAGAGACCCACAGAGACCCACAGAGACCCACAGAGACCCACAGAGACCCACAGAGATCTAGAGACTCATAGAGACCCACAGAGACCCACAGAAATGCAGAGACTCATAGAGACCCACAGAGACCCAGAGACTCATAGAGACCCACAGAGACCCATAGAGATCCATAGAGACCCATAGAGATCCATAGAGACCCATAGAGATCCAGAGACTCATAGAGACCCACAGAGACCCAGAGAGATCCAGAGACTCATAGAGACCCACAGAGACCCACAGAGACCCACAGAAATGCAGAGACTCATAGAGACCCACAGAGACCCAGAGACTCATAGAGACCCACAGAGACCCATAGAGACCCATAGAGATCCAGAGACTCATAGAGACCCACAGAGATCCACAGAGATCCAGAGACTCATAGAGACCCACAGAGACCCATAGAGATCCAGAGACTCATAGAGACCCACAGAGATCCACAGAGATCCAGAGACTCATAGAGACCCACAGAGACCCACAGAGACCCACAGAGATCTAGAGACTCATAGAGACCCACAGAGACCCATAGAGATCCAGAGACTCATAGAAACCCATAGAGATCCAGAGACTCATAGAGACCCACAGAGACCCACAGAGACTCATAGAGACCCACAGAGACTCATAGAGACCCACAGAGACCCATAGAGATCCAGAGACTAATAGAGACTGAGACCCAACAAGACCTATAGAAACCCTGAGAGATCCACACTCCACGCGAGCACGGAGAGAGACAGCAGCAGTGTTGGGATCAAACCCACAAACTCATGTATATCAGGCGAGGTAGTTAACATATTTTAGCCACCGCGATGATGATGATGGGAGAGAGACACACAGACTCCAAATATACAGCAGCAGCATTGGGATCAAACCCACAAACTCATGTATATCAGGTGAGGTAGTTAACATATTTTATCCACCGTGATGATGATGATGGGAGAGATACGCAGACTCCAAATATACAACAGCAGCGTTGGGATCGAACCCACGACCTCATGTATATCAGGTGAGGTAGTTAACATACTTTAGCCACCGTGATGATGATGGGAGAGAGATGCAGACTCCAAATATACAACAGCAGCGTTGGGACCGAACCCACAATCTCATGTATATCAGGTGAGGTAGTTAACATATTTTAGCCACCGCGATGGTGATGATGGGAGAGACACGCAGACTCCAAATATACAGCAGCAGCATTAGGATCGAACCCACGATCTCATGTATATCAGATTTTCTTGTAGTGGTGTTCACAACTGATGATGATTGCTTCTTGTGTTGCAGTCGAAACGTCGTGAGAATTTTATTGTTTTATATTTTTATTATTTTATTGTTTCCCTTCTACGTGGTGGTGACTTTACCGAAAGAACCAAGAATGTGAATCCCTGCAGTCACGAAAGCTTTAAATAAAAATTAAATTTAAAAAATCATGTATATCAGGTGAGGTAGTTTACATATTTTAGCCACCACGATGATGATGATGATGGAAGAGAGACACGCAGACTCCAAATATGCAGCAGCAGGGTTGGGATTGAACCCACGACCTCCTGTATACCAGGCGAGGTAGTCAAGATCTCGGCGCTGAGCGGAGAGACCACACAACACTGCAGCGTTGATCACTGACGCCACTGACCTGCGAGTGGAGTGTAAAGCTACCAACTATAATCTTGGCTCTTCCGGTAAAGTCACCACGTAGAAGGGAAACAATACAATAATAAAAATAAAAAACAATAAAATTATCACGACGTTTCGACTGCAACACAAGCAATCATCAGTAGTAGTATCATCAGTAGTAGTAGTATCATCATCAGTGGTAGCATCATCAGTGGTAGTATCATCAGTAGTAGTATCATCAGTAGTAGTATCATCAGTGGTAGTATCATCAGTAGTATCATCAGTAGTAGTATAATCAGTGGTAGTATCATCAGTGGTAGTATCATCAGTAGTAGTATCATCAGTGGTAGTATCATCAGTGGTAGTATCTTCAGTAGTATCATCAGTGGTAGTATCATCAGTAGTATCATCAGTGGTAGTATCATCATTAGTAGTATCATCAGTGGTTGTATCATCAGTAGCATCATAAGTGGTAGTATCAACAGTAGTAGTATCATCAGTGGTAGTATCATCAGTAGTAGTATCATCAGAAGTTGTATCATCATTAGTAGTATCATCAGTGGTTGTATCATCAGTAGTATCATCAGTGGTAGTATCATCAGTAGTAGTATCATCAGTAGTTGTATCATCATTAGTAGTATCATCAGTGGTTGTATCATCAGTAGTATCATCAGTGGTAGTATCATCAGTAGTAGTATCATCAGTAGTAGTATCATCAGTGGTAGTATCATCAGTAGTAGTATCATCAGTAGTAGTATCATCAGTGGTAGTATCAACAGTAGTAGTATCATCAGTGGTAGTATCATCAGTAGTAGTATCATCAGTGGTAGTATCATCAGTGGTAGTATCATCAGTAGTATCATCAGTGATAGTATCATCAGTAGTAGTATCATCAGTAGTAGTATCATCAGTGGTAGTATCATCAGTAGTGGTATCATCAGTAGTGTATCATCAGTAGTAGTATCATCAGTAGTTGCATCATCAGTAGTAGTATCATCAGTGGTAGTATCATCAGTGGTAGTATCATCAGTGGTAGTATCATCAGTGGTAGTATCATCAGTGGTAGTATCATCAGTAGTAGTATCATCAGTGGTAGTATCATCAGTAGTAGTATCATCAGTGGTAGTATCATCAGTAGCAGTATCATCAGTAGTAGTATCAGCATCATCATCAGTGGTAGTATCATCAGTAGAAGCATCATCAGTTGTAGTATCAGCATCATCATCAGTGGTAGTATCATCAATAGTAGTAGTATCAGCATCATCAGTAGTAGTAGTATCATAAAAAACACATAAAACAAAAAAATTATCACGACGTTTCGACTGCTACACAAGCAATCATCATCAGGCAATGATGATTGCTTGTGTTGCAGTCACGAAAGCTTTAAATCAAAATCTACCAACTGTCATTTTTTATGACACCGGGTATAGGGCCCTTACCGACATGCCACGTGATTCTGGCAGTCACAAATCGCAGCTCAACCAATTGGCTTATCACCACCACCATCATCATCACCACCACCACCACCACGTGGACATTTACAGCAGCAGAACAAGTGCTCTCAACGCGTGACGTCGATTATAAATACGGAGGGGTGGGGGTGGGGGGAAATCGAAGGACTTTGAGAAAATAAATCCACGAGACCACTGGGAGAGAGAGACCCACAGAGACCCATAGAGACCCACAGAGACCCATAGAGGCCCATAGAGACCCATAGAGACCCACAGAGACCCTTAGAGACCCAGAGACCCATAGATACCCACAGAGACCCACAGAGACCCATAGAGACCGAGAGAGACCGAGAGAGACCTACCGACCCACAGAGATCCACACCCACGGAGACCCATCGAGACCCACAGAGACCCATAGAGACCCACAGAGACCCATAGAGACCCACAGAGACCCACAGAGACCCACAGAGACCCATAGAGACCGAGAGAGACCTATCAACCCACAGAGATCCACACCCACGGAGACCCATCGAGACCCACAGAGACCCACAGAGACCCACAGAGACCCACAGAGACCGAGAGAGACCTACCGACCCACAGAGATCCACACTCACGGAGACCCATCGAGACCCACAGAGACCCATAGAGACCCATAGAGGCCCATAGAGACCCATCGAGACCCATAGAGACCCATAGAGACCCACAGAGACCCATAGAGACCCACAGTGACCCGAGACTCATAGAAGCAGAGACTAAAAATTACCATCAGAAACCCATAGAGACCCACACACAGAGACTCACGCACAGAGACACACACACACAGAGACCCCCACACACAGAGACCCACACACAGAGACCCACAGAGACCGACGCACAGAGACCCACACACACAGAGACCCACACACACAGAGACCCACACACAGAGACCCACACACACATTCGAGACCCACACACACAGAGACCCACACACAGAGACCCCCACACACAGAGACCCACACACACAGAGACCCCCACACACAAAGAGACCCACACAGAGACCCACACACAGAGACCCACAGAGACACACACACAGAGACCCACAGAGACACACACACAGAGACCCACACACAGAGACCCACACACAGAGACCCACACACAGAGACCCACGCACAGAGACCCACACACAGAGACCCACTGAGACACACACACAGAGACCCACACACACAGAGACCCACACACACAGAGACCCACACACACAGAGACCCACACACACAGAGACACACACACACAGAGACACACAGAGACCCCCACACACAGAGACCTACACACACAGAGACCCACACACAGGGACCCACACTACACCTAAGTTATTTTCCGCATCACCTGGTTAGGAAGGCCTCTCAGTGAGCTGTTGACTAGCTCTGTTGTCAGCAGCAAGCACCTGCCCATCGCAACCTGAGAGCAGCTCGACCAAGTGGCAGGCTTCGTCGTCCTCATTGTCATCATCGTACGGACAATGGATAGCAGCAGCAGAAGCAGCAGCAGGAGCAGGCGAACACCCTGAACGCCGTGGTGACGTCGATTGGAAACGTGGAGGGAAAACTTTGGTAGGACTCGGAGACAAATCCACGCCGCCACCACGGGGGTAGAGAGAGAGAGAAAGACGCGCAAACTTTAAATATACAGCGGCAGGGTCGGGATCGAACCCACGACCTCCTGCGTAGCAGGCGACGTAGTCAACATCTCCTAGCCACCGTGATGATGACGATGATGATGACAGACACACAAACTCCAAATAAACAGCGGCCGGGTCGGGATCGAACCCACGACCTCCTGCGTACCAGGCGAGGTAGTCAACATCTCCTAGCCACCGTGATGATGATGATGATGAGAGACACGCAAACTCTAAATATACAGCGGCAGGGGTGGGATCGAACCCACGACCTCCTGCGTAGCGGGCGACGTAGTCAACATCTCATAGCCACCGTGATGATGACGATGATGATGAGAGACACACAAACTCCACATCTACAGCAGCAGCAGCAGGCAGTCGTCAGGGTTCAGTATGAAACCCACTGGGCTCCTGCAGAGTAGGCGAGGTAGTCAACATCTCCTAGCCACCGTTTTAATGATGAGAGAGAGAGAGAGAGACTCAGACTCCACAAATACAGCAGCAGCAGGCGTCGTCAGGGTCGGGATCAAACTCACCGACTTGCTGCGTACCAGGCGAGGTAGTCAACATCTCCTAGCCACCGTGATGAGAGAGAGAGACACGCGCAAACTCTACACCTACAGCGGCAGCAGCAGGCAGTCAACACTGCACCATAGACTCAACAGTGTTGAGTCTATGGTGCAGTGTTGAGTCTATGGGCAGTGTTGAGTCTATGGGCAGTGTTGAGTCTATGGTGCAGTGCTGAGTCTATGGTGCAGTGTTGAGTCTATGGTGCAGTGCTGAGTCTATGGTGCAGTGTTGAGTCTATGGGCAGAGTTGAGTCTATGGGCAGTGTTGAGTCTATGGTGCAGTGCTGAGTCTATGGGCAGTGTTGAGTCTATGGGCAGTGTTGAGTCTATGTGCAGTGTTGAGTCTATGGTGCAGTGTTGAGTCTATGGGTAGTGTTGAGTCTATGGGTAGTGTTGAGTCTATGGTGCAGTGTTGAGTCTATGGTGCAGTGTTGAGTCTCTGGTGCAGTGTTGAGTCTATGGGCAGTGTTGAGTCTATGGTGCAGTGTTGAGTCTATGGGCAGTGTTGAGTCTCTGGGCAGTGTTGAGTCTATGGGCAGTGTTGAGTCTGTGGGCAGTGTTGAGTCTATGGGCAGTGTTGAGTCTGTGGGCAGTGTTGAGTCTATGGGCAGTGTTGAGTCTGTGGGCAGTGTTGAGTCTATGGGCAGTGTTGAGTCTATGGTGCATGTTGAGTCTATGGGCGGTGTTGAGTCTATGGGCAGTGTTGAGTTTATGGGCAGTGCTGAGTCTATGGGCAGTGTTGTGTCTATGGTGCAGTATTGAGTCTATGGGCAGTGTTGAGTCCATGGTGCAGTGTTGAGTCTATGGTGTAGTGTTGAGTCTATGGTGCAGTGTTGAGTGTATGGTGCAGTGTTGAGTCTATGGTGCAGTGTTGAGTCTATGGAGCAGTGTTGAGTCTATGGTGCAGTGTTGAGTCTATGGGCAGTGTTGAGTCTATGGGCAGTGTTGAGTCTACGTGCAGTGTTGAGTCTATGGTGCTGTATTGAGTCTATGGGGCTGTGTTGAGTCTGTGGGCAGTGTTGAGTCTATGGGCAGTGTTGAGTCTATGGTGCAGTCTTGAGTCTATGTGCAGTGTTGAGTCTCTGGTGCAGTGTTGAGTCTATGGGCAGTGTTGAGTCTATGGTGCAGTGTTGAGTCTATGGTGCAGTGTTGAGTCTATGGGTAGTGTTGAGTCTGTGGGCAGTGTTGAGTCTATGGGCAGTGTTGAGTCTATGGTGCAGTCTTGAGTCTATGTGCAGTGTTGAGTCTCTGGTGCAGTGTTGAGTCTATGGGCAGTGTTGAGTCTATGGTGCAGTGTTGAGTCTATGGTGCAGTGTTGAGTCTATGGGTAGTGTTGGGTCTATGGGTAGTGTTGAGTCTATGGTGCAGTGTTGAGTCTATGGTGCAGTGTTGAGTCTATGGGTAGTGTTGAGTCTATGGGCAGTGTTGAGTCTATGGTGCAGTGTTGAGTCTATGGGTAGTGTTGAGTCTATGGGCAGTGTTGAGTCTATGGTGCAGTGTTGAGTCTATGGTGCAGTGTTGAGTCTATGGTGCAGTGTTGAGGCTATGGGTAGTGTTGAGTCTATGTGCAGTGTTGAGTCTATGGTGCAGTGTTGAGTCTATGGGTAGTGTTGAGTCTATGGTGCAGTGTTGAGTCTATGGTGCAGTGTTGAGTCTATGGGCAGTGTTGAGTCTATGGTGCAGTGTTGAGTCTATGGTGCAGTGTTGAGTCTCTGGGCAGTGTTAAGTCTATGGTGCAGTGTTGAGTCTATGGTGCAGTCTTGAGTCTATGGGTAGTGTTGAGTCTGTGGTTAGTAGTGAGTCTATGTGCAATGTTGAGTCTATGGGCAGTGTTGAGTCTATGGGCAGTGTTGAGTCTATGGAGCAGTGTTGAGTCTATGGTGCAGTGTTGAGTCTGTGGGCAGTGTTGAGTCTATGGGCAGTGTTGAGTCTATGAGCAGTGTTGAGTCTATGGGCAGTGTTGAGTCGATGGGTAGTGTTGAGTATATGGTGCAGTGTTGAGTCTATGGGTAGTGTTGAGTCTATGGAGCAGTGTTGAATCTATGGTGCAGTGCTGAGTCTGATAAGTCTGTGGGTCTCTGTGTGATGAGTCTGTGGGTCTCTGTGTGGTGAGTCTGTGGGTCTCTGTGTGGTGAGTCTGTGGGTCTCTGTGTGATGAGTCTGTGGGTCTCTGTGTGGTGAGTCTATGGGTCTCTGTGTGAGTGAATCTATGGGTCTCTGCGTGATGAGTCTGTGGGTCTCTGCGCGAGTCACTCACGACAGGGCCGAAGATCCACCACCACCTTGCAACGCTCAAGACAACTCTGTTCAATCACTGGCTGGCTCAAGCCAGATTCAAACCCAGGCTCTCAAACGGTGCCGGCTCACGGCTTTTATGACCAAAACCTCCTCTCTCCCTGCTCCCTCCGCCCTCCGGCTCCCACTCGAATGTGAATCGCTTAAAAACTTGCTTGTTCCAACTCCGCCAATTCCGGTTGAATTTCCCCCGTCGGGGTCGAGTTGCCACGAGGTGACGACATCTCCACCGAGTGAAAACAGCACCACCACTCTGGGCAAGAGAACGGCAGGGGAGGGGGGGGTGCCTGTGGAAGGTGACATCACGGATACATTTCTGAGGTGCCCTCAATCGCCTGAGTCTGTGGGTCTCTGTGTGGTGAGTCTGTGGGTCTCTGTGTGGTGAGTCTGTGGGTCTCTGTGTGGTGAGTCTGTGGGTCTCTGTGTGGTGAGTCTGTGGGTCTCTGTGTGGTGAGTCTGTGGGTCTCTGTGTGGTGAGTCTGTGGGTCTCTGTGTGGTGAGTCTGTGGGTCTCTGTGTGGTGAGTCTGTGGGTCTCTGTGTGGTGAGTCTGTGGGTCTCTGTGTGGTGAGTCTGTGGGTCTCTGTGTGGTGAGTCTGTGGGTCTCTGTGTGATGAGTCTGTGGGTCTCTGTGTGGTGAGTCTATGGGTCTCTGTGTGGTGAGTCTGTGGGTCTCTGTGTGGTGAGTCTGTGGGTCTCTGTGTGATGAGTCTGTGGGTCTCTGTGTGGTGAGTCTGTGGGTCTCTGTGTGGTGAGTCTATGGGTCTCTGTGTGGTGAGTCTGTTGGGTCTCTGTGTGGTGAGTCTGTTGGGTCTCTGTGTGGTGAGTCTGTTGGGTCTCTGTGTGGTGAGTCTGTGGGTCTCTGTGTGGTGAGTCTGTGGGTCTCTGTGTGGTGAGTCTGTGGGTCTCTGTGTGGTGAGTCTGTGGGTCTCTGTGTGGTGAGTCTGTGGGTATCTGTGTGGTGAGTCTGTGGGACTCTGTGTGGTGAGCCTGTGGGTCTCTGTGTGGTGAGTCTAAGAGTCTCTGTGTGGTGAGTCTGTGGGTCTCTGTGTGATGAGCCTGTGGGTCTCTGTGTGGTGAGTCTGTGGGTCTCTGTGTGATGAGTCTGTGGGTCTCTGTGTGATGAGTCTGTGGGTCTCTGTGTGGTGAGTCTGTGGGTCTCTGTGTGGTGAGTCTGTGGGTCTCTGTGTGGTGAGTCTGTGGGTCTCTGTGTGAGTCTATGGGTTTCTGTGTGAGTCTGTGGGTCTCTGTGTGATGAGTCTGTGGGTCTCTGTGTGGTGAGTCTGTGGGTCTCTGTGTGATGAGTCTGTGGGTCTCTGTGTGATGAGTCTGTGGGTCTCTGTGTGGTGAGCCTGTGGGTCTCTGTGTGATGAGTCTGTGGGTCTCTGTGTGGTGAGTCTGTGGGTCTCTGTGTGGTGAGTCTGTGGGTCTCTGTGTGGTCAGTCTGTGGGTCTCTGTGTGGTGAGTCTGTGGGTCTCTGTGTGGTGAGTCTATGGGTCTCTGTGTGGTGAGTCTGTGGGTCTCTGTGTGGTGAGTCTGTGGGTCTCTGTGTGATGAGTCTGTGGGTCTCTGTGTGGCGAGCCTGTGGGTCTCTGTGTGGTGAGTCTGTGGGTCTCTGTGTGGTGAGTCTGTGGGTCTCTGTGTAAGTTAGTGGATCTTATAGACGCAACACCGCCCATAGACTCAACATTGCACCATAGACTCAACACTGCACCATAGACTCAACACTGCACCATAGACTCAACACTGCACCATAGACTCAACACTGCACCATAGACTCAACACTGCACCATAGACTCAACACTGCACCATAGACTCAACACTGCACCATAGACTCAACACTGTACCATAGACTCAACACTGCCCATAGACTCAACACTACCCATAGACTCAACACTGCACCATAGACTCAACACTGCCCATAGACTCAACACTGCATCATAGACTCAACACTGCCCATAAACTCAACACTGCACATAGACTCAGCACTGCACCAGAGACTCAACACTGCCCATAAACTCAACACTGCACCATAGACTCAACACTGCTCCATAGACTCAACACTGCACATAGACTCAACACTGCACCATAGACTCAACACTGCGCAGCGACTCAAGACTGCACCATAGACTCAACACTGCACCATAGACTCAACACTGCCCATAGACTCAACACTACCCATAGACTCAACACTGCACCATAGACTCAACACTGCACCATAGACTCAACACTGCACCATAGACTCAGCACTGCACCAGAGACTCAACACTGCACCATAGACTCAGCACTACCCATAGACTCAACACTGCTCCATAGACTCAACACTGCCCATAGACTCAACACTGCCCATAGACTCAACACTGCACCATAGACTCAACACTGCACCATAGACTCAACACTGCCCATAGACTCAACACTACCCATAGACTCAACACTGCTCCATAGACTCAACACTGCACATAGACTCAACACTGCACCATAGACTCAACACTGCACCATAGACTCAACACTGTACCATAGACTCAACACTGCCCATCGACTCAACACTGCACCATAGACTCAACACTGCACCATAGACTCAACACTGCACCATAGACTCAACACTGCTCCAGACTCAACACTACCCATAGACTCAGCACTGCACCATAGACTCAACACTACACATAGACTAACCACTGCACATAGACTCAGCACTGCACCATAGACTCAACACTGCACCATAGACTCAACACTGCCCTAAGACTCAACACTGCCCATAGACTAAACACTGTCCATAGACTCAACACTACCCATAGACTCAACACTGCCCATAGACTCAACACTGCACATAAACTCAACACTGCACCATAGACTCAACACTGCACCTATGCAGTACCCACGTCTGGTGTAACTCAGACATCCAACAGACATACACAGAGACCCCTCTCTCTACTCCTCTGTCCCCCCCAAACAAACTTCTTAATCTTTTAAAGACAATAACGATGAGAGGGCGAGGCGATAGCGTCTCATAAGATCCGGGGAAACGCCGCACGAGGCTCTTGTTAACAATCTGCCAAGAATGACGGCAGTGACTTGGACGAGGTCACAAGACGTCTCGACGAGGTCGCAAGATGTCTACGACGAGGTCCCAAGACGTCTACGACGAGGTCACAAGACGTCTACGACGAGGTCTCAAGACGTCTCAAGGAGCTCGCAAGACGTCTACGACGAGGTCTCTCAAGACGTCTACGACGAGGTCACAAGACGTCTCAAGGAGCTCGCAAGACGTCTACGACGAGGTCTCTCAAGACGTCTACGACGAGGTCACAAGACGTCTACGACGAGGTCTCAAGACGTCTACGACGAGGTCTCAAGACGTCTACGACGAGGTCTCAAGACGTCTCAAGGAGCTCGCATGACGTCTACGACGAGGTCACAAGACGTCTCAAGGAGCTCGCAAGACGTCTACGACGAGGTCTCACAAGACGTCTACGACGAGGTCTCAAGACGTCTCAAGGAGCTCGCAAGACGTCTACGACGAGGTCACAAGACGTCTCAAAGAGCTCGCAAGACGTCTACGACGAGGTCTCACAAGACGTCTCAAGGAGCTCGCAAGACGTCTACGAGGTCACAAGACGTCTCAAAGAGCTCGCAAGACGTCTACGACGAGGTCTCAAGACGTCTCAAGGAGCTCGCAAGACGTCTACGACGAGGTCTCACAAGACGTCTACGACGAGGTCTCAAGACGTCTACGACGAGGTCACAAGACGTCTCAAGGAGCTCGCAAGACGTCTACGACGAGGTCTCACAAGACGTCTACGACGAGGTCTCAAGACGTCTACGACGAGGTCACAAGACGTCTCAAGGAGCTCGCAAGACGTCTACGACGAGGTCTCAAGACGTCTCAAGGAGCTCGCAAGACGTCTACGACGAGGTCTCACAAGACGTCTACGACGAGGTCTCACAAGACGTCTACGACGAGGTCTCAAGACGTCTCAAGGAGCTCGCAAGACGTCTACGACGAGGTCACAAGACGTCTACGACGAGGTCACAAGACGTCTATGACGAGCTCTCTAAGTGTATAGTGTAGTGTATAGTGTAGTGTATAGTGTAGTGTATAGTGTAGTATACTAATACAGCACTAGTGTATAGTGTAGTGTATAGTAGTGTATAGTGTAGTGTGGTGTGTATCGTAGTGTATAGTGTAGTGTATAGTGTAGTGTATAGTGTAGTATATAGTGTAGTGTATAATGTAGTGCATAGTGTAGTATACTAGTACAGCACTAGTGTATAGTGTAGTGTGTAGTGCAGTATACTAGTACAGCACTTGTGTATAGCGTAGTGTATAGTGTAGTGTGTAATGCAGTATACTAGTACAGCACTTGTGTATAGTGTAGTGTGTAGTGCAGTATACTAGTACAGCACTAGTGTATAGTGTAGTATATAGTGTAGTGTATAATGTAGTGTATTGTGTTGTATATTAATACAGCACTAGTGTATAGTGTAGTGTGTAGTGCAGTATACTAGTACAGCACTAGCGTATAGTGTAGTGTATAGTGTAGTATACTAGTACAGCACTAGTGTATGGTGCAGTGTGTAGTGTATAGTGTAGTGTATAGTGTAGTATACTAGTACACTACTAGTACAGCACTAGTGTATAGTGTAGTGTATAGTGTAGTATACTAATACAGCACTAGTGTATGGTGCAGTGTGTAGTGTATAGTGTAGTGTATAGTATAGTGTATAGTGTAGTATACTAGTACACTACTAGTACAGCACTAGTGTATAGTGTAGTGTATAGTGTAGTGTACTATTACAGCACTAGTGTATAGTGTAGTGTGGTCTGTATCGTAGTGTATAGTGTAGTGTGTATAGTGTAGTGTATAGTGTAGTATACTAGTACAGCACTAGTGTATAGTGCAGTGTGTAGTGTATAGTGTAGTGTATAGTGTAGTGTATAGTGTAGTGTATAGTGTAGTATACTATTACTGGTAGGAACCTCCTGGTTACAACACCACCAGCCCACAGGGGATTATTGTGTCCGTCCGTCCGTCGTGCATCCGAAAATGGGAGGGGCTGGGTGGGGAGGGGCTGGGTGGGGAGGGGCTGGTCACCCCGTGGTGCCCCCCTTATAAAACTCAACGTTTCACCGACTCACGCCGGCTTGTGCTGAACGCATCCCCACCACGTGGTGCCGCCGTTGTTGTTGACACCTGGCCATCGACCGAGCAACCCAACGTTTCTACTGCCAGCTCCTCCCTCGGCAGGACAAACGTGTTACCGCGCACCGGTGTATTGCCACAACATTTACAAATCCGAGTACGACGTTTCGCCAGTAATTACAACCGGCTTCATCAGGCGACGGCCAGATTCGTGTAGAAGTCCACCTTACTGCGTTCGTCACACACACGTGTATATAATTATAGAAGGCGTCGTAGATGCGGTGACCACGCTTCTACGGTCTGCACGCGCGTTACACGGGGGGCCTCTGGAGCGTGTCCCTCCCTACCAGTCTTCTTTTAAACGTAGCTATTTCTCTAATTTGTTGAAGGCTACTCACGGTTCCAAGGCTCTGGTCCGTTGCAGGCGGGCCATCAGAAAGCCGGACCCGAAGACTTTCCAGCCACCCAAATAAACCTCGAAAACCACGACCACGGAAAAACCCCGACCCCCCAACACACCCACCCTCCCCTACTCCCCTCGCGGCGTACCCGGGGGCAGAGCTGTTCAGGCGAGGTCGAGGCTCCGGGCGAAGACCGACTTTTCTCGACTAGGCCTCGAGGATTATTTTTTTTTATAATCGGCGGGGGAGAGAAAGGGAAAACTGAAAACCGCCCAGCCGCGTGCCAGCAAGCGATCGCGAGAGACGGCGGGCGTGGGTGCGATCATTCGTAATTAGCGAGACCGATCGGAGGCTCGCAAAAGGCGAAGACGCTCAAAAGTCACGGAGCGATCATAAGTGGCGCTTTTTGGGTTCCAGAACACGCGGGAGAAATGGGATCGTAATCGGCGGTGTAGAGACTCCAAATGTAGCAGCGCTCGTCACTGTTATCGTAATCGGCGGTGTAGAGACTCCAAATCTAGCAGCGCTCGTCACCGTCAGTAACCGGCGGTGTAGAGACTCCAAATCTAGCAGCGCTCGTCACTGTTATAGTAATCGGCGGTGTAGAGACTCCAAATCTAGCAGCGCTCGTCACCGTCAGTAATCGTCGGTGTAGAAACTCCAAATCTAGCAGCGCTCGTCACTGTTATAGTAATCGGCGGTGTAGAGACTCCAAATCTAGCAGCGCTCGTCACCGTCAGTAACCGGCGGTGTAGAGTCTCCAAATCTAGCAGCGCTCGTCACTGTTATAGTAATCGGCGGTGTAGAGACTCCAAATCTAGCAGCGCTCGTCACCGTCAGTAATCGGCGGTGTAGAGACTCCAAATCTAGCAGCGCTCGTCACTGTTAGTAATCGGCGGTGTAGAGACTCCAAATCTAGCAGCGCTCGTCACTGTTATAGTAATCGGCAGTGTAGAGACTCCAAATCTAGCAGCGCTCGTCACCGTCAGTAACCGGCGGTGTAGAGACTCCAAATCTAGCAGCGCTCGTCACTGTTATAGTAATCGGCGGTGTAGAGACTCCAAATCTAGCAGCGCTCGTCACCGTCAGTAATCGTCGGTGTAGAGACTCCAAATCTAGCAGCGCTCGTCACTGTCAGTAATCGGCGGTGTAGAGACTCCAAATCTAGCAGCGCTCGTCACTGTTATAGTAATCGGCGGTGTAGAGACTCCAAATCTAGCAGCGCTCGTCAATGTCTGTAATCGGCGGTGTAGAGACTCCAAATCTAGCAGCGCTCGTCACCATCAGTAATCGGCGGTGTAGAGACTCCAAATCTAGCAGCGCTCGTCACTGTCAGTAATCGGCGGTGTAGAGACTCCAAATCTAGCAGCGCTCGTCACCATCAGTAATCGGCGGTGTAGAGACTCCAAATCTAGCAGCGCTCGTCAGTCAGTAATCGGCGGTGTAGAGACTCCAAATCTAGCAGCGCTCGTCACTGTCAGTAACCGGCGGTGTAGAGACTCCAAATCTAGCAGCGCTCGTCACTGTCAGTAATCGGCGGTGTAGAGACTCGAAATCTAGCAGCGCTCGTCACCATCAGTAACCGGCGGTGTAGAGACTCCAAATCTAGCAGCGCTCGTCACTGTTATAGTAATCGGCGGTGTAGAGACTCCAAATCTAGCAGCGCTCGTCACCGTAAGTAATCAGCGGTGTAGAGACTCCAAATCTAGCAGCGCTCGTCACCGTCAGTAATCGGCGGTGTAGAGACTCCAAATCTAGCAGCGCTCGTCAGTCAGTAATCGGCGGTGTAGAGACTCAAAATCTAGCAGCGCTCGTCACTGTCAGTAACCTCCGCTTTTGTCCCGCCCCTTCTCCACATTTACCGCGCTCCTCACCCCGCCCCCTCCCCTCTACCCCGCTCCGCCTCCCCACGCTAACTCCGCCTCCTTCCCCTTTACCCCGCCCCCTCCACACACTAACCCCGCCTCCCTTCCTCTTTACCCTGCTCCCCCTCAATACACTAACTCCGCCTCCCCTCCCTTTTACCCCGCCCCCTCCACACACTAACTCCGCCTCCTCTCCCCTTTACCCCGCCCCCTCTCTACATGCTAACCCCGCCTCCCTTCCCCTTTACCCCCCCCCTCTCCACACACTAACCCCGCCTCCCTCTCCACACTAACTCCGCCTCCCTCCTCGTTAGCCCACCCCCTTTCTACACACACTAGCCCCGCATCCCAATCCTCTTTACCCCGCCCCCTCTCACCACACTAACCCCGCCTCCCCTTTACCCCGCCCCATCTCCCCACACAAACCCCGCCTCCCCTTGACCCCGCCCCATCTCCCCAACACAAACCCCGCCCTCCCCTTTACCCCGCCCCATCTCCCCACACTAACCCCGCCCTCCCCTTTACCCCGCCCCCTCTCACCACACAAACCCCGCCCTCCCCTTTACCCCGCCCCATCTCCCCACACTAACCCGCCCTCCCCTTGACCCCGCCCCATCTCCCCAACACAAACCCCGCCCTCCCCTTTACCCCGCCCCATCTCCCCACACTAACCCCGCCCTCCCCTTTACCCCGCCCCATCTCCCCACACTAACCCCGCCCTCCCCTTTACCCCGCACCCTCTCACCACACAAACCCCGCCCTCCCCTTTACCCCGCCCCATCTCCCCACACTAACACCGCCTCCCCTTTACCCCGCCCCATCTCCCCACACTAACCCCGCCCTCCCCTTTACCCCGCCCCATCTCCCCACACTAACCCCGCCCTCCCCTTTACCCCGCACCCTCTCACCACACAAACCGCGCCCTCCCCTTTACCCCGCCCCATCTCCCCACACTAACCCCGCCCTCCCCTTTACCCCGCCCCATCTCCCCACACTAACCCCGCCCTCCCCTTTACCCCGCCCCCTCTCACCACACAAACCCCGCCCTCCCATATTTACCACGCCCCGCCTCTCCCAACCAACGGACCAATCGGCCTTCCGCCATTTCCCCCCTCACGCCTCCCCCTCTGCCCCCGCCCCCCCCCCTCCCTCCCTCTGGCCCCGCCCCCAACCGCCGTTCACTTCAGCCCGAGATGGCGGCTGGCTGCTGCGGTGTCAAGAAGCAGAAGCTATCGTCGTCGTCGTCTTCCTCTTCGTCGTCTTCGTGCGCCGGAGCCTCGGCGGCGGCGGCCGCGGCGGCGTCGGCGGGGCCCTACGGCTCCGTGGGGTCGGCGGCCGCGGGGATCGCCATCGCAGCCGCAGCCGCAGCAGCCGCAGCCGCCGCCTCAGCCGCCGCTTCAGCCTCCTCGGCCTCGATCCCCTCAGCCGGGCACGACTCCACCTCAGCGCCATCGTCGGGCGGCAGCAGCAGCAGCAGCAGGGAGATGATCATCGCCGCCTCTCGTCACAATCACAACAACCACCACCAGCAGTCGCAACAGCAACAACAGCAGCAGCAGCCACAGCAGCCGCAACAACAGCAGCAACAACAACAGCAGATGCAGCAGCAGCAGCAGCAACAGCAGAGTAACGGAGTGTCGAGACGCATCAGCAGCAGCAGCAGCAACATGGTGGCGTCTGCCGAGATGTGCTTCTATTGCTTCGACGTCCTCTACTGCCAGATGCATGGCTACCAGGCGCCTCGCAGTCCTCGCTTCACCAACGACGCCTAGTGAGTGTGCACGGGGGTGGGGGGTGGTGGGGGGTGGTGGTGTGTTGTTGTGGTGTGGTGTGGTGGTGAGTTGTGTGGTGGTGGTGAGTTGTGGTGGTGAGTTGTGTGGTGGTGTGTTGTGTGGTGGTGTGTTGTTGTGGTGGTGGTGTGTTGTGTTGTGGTGGTGAGTTGTAGTGAGTTGTGTTGTGGTGGTGAGTTGTGTTGTTGTGGTGTGTTGTGGTGGTGAGTTGTGTTGTGGTGGTGAGTTGTGGTGGTGGTGAGTTGTGTGGTGAGTTGTGGAGTGGTGGTGAGTTGTGTTGTTGTGGAGTGTTGTGTTGTTGTGGAGTGTTGTGCGGTGGTGGTGAGTTGTGTTGTAGTGAGTTGTGTTGTAGTGAGTTGTGTTGTAGTGAGTTGTGTTGTGTTGTAGTGAGTTGTGTTGTGGTGGTGAGTTGTGTTGTGGTAGTGAGTTGTGTTGTGGTGGTGAGTTGTGGTGGTGGTGGTGAGTTGTGTTGTGGTGGTGGTGGTGAGTTGTGTTGTGGTGGTGGTGAATTGTGTGGTGGTGGTGAATTGTGTTGTGGTGGTGAGTTGTGTTGTGGTGGTGAGTTGTAGTGAGTTGTGTTGTGGTGGTGAGTTGTGTTGTGGTGGTGAGTTTGGTGGTGGTGAGTTGTGTTGTGGTGGTGAGTTGTGTGGTGGTGAGTTGTGTTGTGGTGGTGAGTTGTGTTGTGGTGGTGTGGTGGTGAGTTGTGTTGTGGTGTGGTGGTGAGTTGTGTTGTGGTGGTGAGTTGTGTGGTGGTGGTGGTGAGTTGTGTTGTTGTGGTGGTGGTGAGTTGTGTTGTGGTGGTGAGTTGTGTTGTTGTGGAGTGTTGTGTGGTGGTGGTGAGTTGGTGTAGTGGTGAGTTGTGTTGTTGTGGAGTGTTGGTGAGTTGTGTTGTGGTGGTGAGTTGTGTGGTGGTGGTGAGTTGTGTGGTAGTGGTGGTGAGTTGTGTGGTGAGTTGTGTTGTGGTGGTGGTGAGTTGTGTTGTGGTGGTGAGTTGTGTTGTGGTGGTGAGTTGTGTTGTGGTGGTGAGTTGTGTTGTGGTGGTGAGTTGTGTGGTGGTGGTGAGTTGTGTTGTGGTGGCGAGTTGTGTGAGTTGTGTTGTGTGAGTTGTGTTGTGGTAGTGAGTTGTGGTGTGTGAGTTGTGTGAGTTGTGTTGTGGTGGTGAGTTGTGTGAGTTGTGTGGTGGTGGTGAGTTGTGTGGTGGTGGTGAGTTGTGTGGTGAGTTGTGGAGTGGTGGTGAGTTGTGTTGTGGTGGTGGTGAGTTGTGTTGTGGTGGCGAGTTGTGTTGTGTGAGTTGTGTTGTGGTGGTGAGTTGTGGTGGTGAGTTGTTGTAGTGATGGTGGTGAGTTGTGGTGTGGTGGAGTGAGTGGTGGTGAGTTGAGTTTAGGGGTTGTTGTAGTGGGGAGAGTGGTGGTGAGTTGTGTTGAAGTGTAGTGTTGGTGGTGAGTTGGTGTAGTGGTGGTGGTGGTGAGTTGTGTTGAGGTGGTAGTGGTGTGGGAGTGGTGGTGCTGGTTGTGAGTTGTGTTGAGGTGTGGTGGTGGTGAGTTGAGTTTAGGTGTTGTGGTAGTGGGGAGAGTGGTGATGAGTTGTGTTTAGATGTTGTTATGTTGAGGTGTGGTGGTGGTGGGGAGAGTGGTGGTGAGTTGAGTTTAGGTGTTGTGGTAGTGGGGAGAGTGGTGGTGAGTTGTGTTGAGGTGTTGTGGTGGTGAGTTGAGTTTAGGGGTTGTGGTAGTGGGGAGAGTGGTGGCGAGTTGTGTGGTGGTGAGTTGAGTTTAGGGGTTGTGGTAGTGGGGAGAGTGGTGGTGAGTTGGGTGGTGGTGAGGTGTAGTGGTGGTGAGTTGAGTTTAAGGGTTGTGGTAGTGGGGAGAGTGGTGGTGAGTTGTGTTGAGGGGTTGTGTTGAGGTGGTGTTTGAGTGATGGTGATGGTTGTGAGTTGTGTAGTGGTGGTGGTGAGTTGTGTTGTGGTGGTGGTGTGGGGAGAGTGGTGAGTTGTGGTGAGGTGGTGGTGTGGGGAGAGTGGTGGTGGTGTGGGGAGAGTGGTGGTGGGTGGTGGTGAGTGGTGGTGAGTTGTGTTGAGGTGGTGGTGTGGGGAGAGTGGTGGTGAGTGTGAGGTGGTGGTGAGTAGTTGTGGTGGTGAGTGTGTTGAGGTGGGGGTGAGTGTGGTGGTGGTGGTGGTGGTGAGTGTGTTGAGGAGGTTGTGGGTGGAGTGGGGGTGGTGAGTGTGTTGAGGTGGTGGTGTGGGGAGAGTGGTGGTGAGTAGTTGTGGTGGTGAGTGTGTTGAGGTGGGGGTGAGTGTGGTGGTGGTGGTGAGTGTGTTGAGGAGGTTGTGGGTGGAGTGGGGGTGAGTGTGGTGGTGGTGAGTGTGTTGAGGTGGTGGTGTGGGGAGAGTGGTGGTGAGTAGTGGTGAGTGTTGAGGTTGTAGTTGGAGTGGAGATGATTGTGGGAGCGGCGTTGTTGTGTGGTGAGAATTGTTGTTGGTGAGGTGGGTTGCAGTGGTGAGTGATGTTGACGATGACCTGCTACTATCACTACTACTATCACTGTCACTACCACTACTACTGTCACTACTGTCACTATTACTACTACTCTCACTACTACTACTGTCACTATCACTACTACTATTACTACTACTGTCACTCACTACTACTGTCACTACCACTACTACTGTCACTACTACTACTGTCACTATCACTACTACTGTCACTATCACTACTACTATTACTACTACTGTCACTCACTACTACTGTCACTACCACTACTACTGTCACTACTATCACTACTACTATCACTGTCACTACCACTACTACTGTCACTATTACTACTACTGTCACTCACTACTACTGTCACTACCACTACTACTGTCACTACTGTCACTACTACTGTCACTACTACTGTCACTAACTACTATCACTACTACTCACTACTACTACTGTCACTACTACTACTGTCACTACTACTACTGTCACTACTACTACTGTCACTGCTACTACTGTCACTATCACTACTACTGTCACTACCACTACTACTGTCACTACTACTACTACTGTCACTAACTACTATCACTACTACTACTACTACTGTCACTACTGTCACTATTACTACTACTGTCACTATCACTACTACTATTACTACTGTCACTCACTACTACTGTCACTACCACTACAACTGTCACTACTACTGTCACTGTCACTACTACTATTACTACTACTATCACTGTCACTACCACTACTACTGTCACTACTGTCACTATTACTACTACTGTCACTACTACTACTGTCACTATTACTACTACTGTCACTCACTACTACTGTCACTACCACTACTACTGTCACATCCACTACTACTGTCACTACCACTACTACTGTCACTACTACTACTACTGTCACTAACTATTATCACTACTACTCACTACTACTACTACTGTCACTATCACTACTACTGTCACTATCACTACTACTGTCACTCACTACTACTGTCACTATCACTACTACTGTCACTCACTACTACTGTCACTATCACTATTACTGTCACTATCACTACTACTGTCACTACTACTACTGTCACTATCACTACTACTGTCACTACTACTATCACTACTACTGTCACTACTACTATCACTACTACTGTCACTATCGCAACTACTATCACTACCACTACTAATGTCACTACCACTACTATCACTACTGCTGTCACTACTATTACTACTACTGTCACTACCACTACTGCTATTACTACTACTGTCACTATCACTGCTACTGTCACTACCACTACTACTGTCACTATCACTACTGCTGTCACTACTGTCACTACCACTACTGTCACTAACACTACTACTACTATCACTACTACTATCACTATCACTACTGCTGTCACTATCACTACTACTGTCACTACTACTACTACTGTCACTACTACTACTGTCACTATCACTACTACTGTCACTATCACTACTACTGTCACTACTACTACTCACTACTACTACTGTCACTACTACTACTGTCACTATCACTACTACTGTCACTATCACTACTACTGTCACTACTACTATCACTATCACTACTACTGTCACTACTACTACTGTCACTATCACTACTACTGTCACTACTACTACTGTCACTATCACTACTACTGTCACTACTACTACTACTGTCACTATCACTACTACTGTCACTACTACTACTACTGTCACTACTACTACTGTCACTACCACTACTACTGTCACTACTACTGTCACTATCACTACTATTGTCACTAACTACTACTGTCACCACTACTACTGTCACTACCACTACTTTCACTATCACTACTACTACTGTTACTACTACTACTGTCACTACTATTACTACTACTGTCACTACTACTACTGTCACTGTCACTACTACTGTCACTACTACTACTGTCACTGTCACTACTACTGTCACTACTACTAATATCACTACTACTGTCACTACTACTACTATCACTACTACTGTCACTACCGCTACTGTCACTATCACTACTACTGTCACTACTACTACTGTCACTAACTACTATCACTACTACTGTCACTACTACTACTGTTACTACTACTACTGTCACTACTATCACTACCACTACTACTGTCACTACCACTACTACTGTCACTACCACTACTGTCACTACTACTACTGTCACTACTACTACTGTTACTACTACTACTGTCACTATCACTACTACTGTCACTACCACTACTGTCACTATCACTACCACTACTTCTGTCACTATCACTACTACTATCACTACCACTACTTCTGTCACTATCACTACTACTGTCACTACTACTACTGTCACTATCACTACTACTGTCACTACTACTGTCACTGCTACTACTACTGTCACTATCACTACTGCTGTCACTACCACTACTGTCACTATCACTACTACTGTCACTATCACACTACTACTATCACTATCACTACTACTGTCACTATCACTACTACTGTCACTACTACTACTGTCACTACTACTACTACTGTCACTACTACTACTACTACTGTCACTACTACTACTACTGTCACTACCACTACTGTCACTACCACTACTACTGTCACTACCACTACTACTGTCACTACCACTACTACTGTCACTACCACTACTACTGTCACTACTACTACTACTGTCACTACTACTACTGTCACTACTACTACTGTCACTCTGTCACTACTACTACTACTGTCACTACTACTACTGTCACTATCACTACTACTGTCACTATCACTACTACTGTCACTATCACTACTACTAGTGTCACCACTACTACTACTGTCACTAACTACTATCACTACTACTGTCATTACTACTGTCACTATCACTACTACTGTCACTACTACTACTGTCACTACTACTACTACTGTCACTACTACTCTCACTACTACTACTGTCACTGTCACTACTACTGTCACTATCACTACTACTGTCACTATCACTACTGCTGTCACTACCACTACTACTGTCACTGTCACTACTACTGTCACTACTACTGTCATTACCACTACTGTCACTATCACTACTACTGTCACTACTACTGTCACTATCACTACTACTGTCACTGTCACTACTACTGTCACTACTACTGTCACTATCACTACCACTACTACTATCACTACCACTACTACTGTCACTACTACTACTGTCACTACCACTACTACTATCACTACCACTACTACTGTCACTACTACTACTGTCACTATCACTATCACTACTACTGTCACTACCACTACTACTGTCACTACTACTACTACTGTCACTATCACTACTACTGTCACTACCACTACTACTGTCACTACTACTACTGTCACTACTACTACTACTGTCACTACCACTACTACTGTCACTGTCACTACTACTGTCACTACTACTACTACTGTCACTATCACTACCACTACTACTGTCACTACTACTACTGTCACTATCACTACTACTGTCACTGCCACTACTACTGTCACTACTACTACTATCACTACTACTCACTACTACTACTGTCACTACTACTGTCACTACCACTACTACTACTGTCACTGCTACTGCTGTCACTACTACTGTCACTACTACTGTCACTACCACTACTACTACTGTCACTGCTACTGCTGTCACTGCCACTGACTCGCTCCGCTGGCCTCGTCCACAGCTGTCGCTGCTGCTAAGCCCTCGCCTTGCCGTGACCTCGCGGGCCAACACAGACAGTGGCTGAGCCTCTTTGCAGACTCGCCCCTCGCTCCGTTATTAATCCACGGGCGGGTGAGCGTGCGGGTGAGCGGGCGGGTGAGCGGGAGGGTGAGTGGGTGGGTGAGCGTGCGGGTGAGCGGGTGGGCGGTTGAGCGGGCGGGTGAGCAGGTGGGCGGTTGAGCGTGCGGGTGAGCGGGAGGGTGAGCGGGTGGGTGGGTGAGCGGGCCGGTGAGCGGGCGGGTGAGCGGGCGGGCGGTTGAGTGGGAGGGTGAGCGGGCGGGCGGTTGAGCGGGAGGGTGAGCAGGTGGGTGAGCGGGAGGGTGAGCGGGCGGGCGGTTGAGCAGGAGGGTGAGCGGGCGGGTGAGCGGGAGGGTGAGCGGTTGAGCGGGCGGTTGAGCGGGAGGGTGAGCAGACGGGTGAGCGGGAGGGTGAGCGGGAGGGTGAGCGGGAGGGTGAGCAGACGGGTGAGCGGGAGGGTGAGCGGGAGGGTGAGCAGACGGGTGAGCGGGAGGGCGAGCGGGCGGTTGAGCGGGAGGGTGAGCGGGCAAGCGGGCGGGCGAGGGGGAGAGTGAGAGGGTGAATGAGTTTGTGAATTAGAAGGTGAGAGGGTGAATGAGTTGGTGAGAGTGGGAGAGTGGGATAAATGGCGAGGGAGAGAGTGCGAGTGAGTGAGCCGATAGATGTTGGTAGCCTTTGCGTAACGTTGACACAAGCCGCCGTGGGGAGAGAGCGAGAGGGACAGTGAGAGAGAGAACGAGAGAGACAGGGTGAGAGAGAGAGCGAGACAGACCGAGAGAGAGAGGGTGAGACAGAGGGTGAGTGAGAGACAGAGAGAGAGACTTTTGACTTTTAAACAACTTTTATTGCCGCCAGCAGCAAAAGCACTGGACGCGGTTTCGATACGAAACGCACAAAGTCACCAGCAACACAAATTAAAATAAACGTTACAAATCCACGCGCTGTGGCGCTAAAAAGCACCGCGCACAACACGAAAGAAAAGTCACGTGGTGGTGGTGTTGGTGGTTGTGGTGTTGGTGGTGGTGGTTGTGGTGTTGGTGGTTGTGGTGGTGTTGGTGGTTGTGGTGGTGGTCGTGTTGGTGGTTGTGGTGGTGGTTGTGGTGGTGGTGGTGGTTGTGGTGGTGGTGGTTGTGGTGGTGGTGGTGGTCATTCGCGCATGCCACGTTGACGAGCGAGCGCTTCAGAAGGTGAACACGTGGGGTGCCGTCCACGCTGGTACAGAGAGGGGCTTTTTTTCCGACTCCCCAGCGTTCGAAGAAGACGTGCACATCACCGACACGTGTGTGTGTGTGGTATGCGTGCTCCAACCGGAGCCGCGCCTTAAGCAGGCCCCTGAACGCTGGAAGCAGCACAGAGCAGCCGTCAGTGTCACCTTCCAGCATCTTTTTTCTCGTTCTGTACACCGTCATCTTCGCCTGAGTGAGTGAGAGAGAGGGTGATACAGAGAGACACAGAGAGGGATACAGAGAGAGACACAGAGAGAGAGGGGGTGAGACAGAGAGGGACACAGAGAGAGAGAGAGAGGGTGATACAGAGAGACACAGAGAGAGGGGGTGAGACAGAGAGAGAGAGGGTGATACAGAGAGACACAGAGAGGGGGGGGGGGTGAGACAGAGAGGGACACAGAGAGAGAGAGAGAGGGTGATACAGAGAGACACAGAGAAGGACACAGAGAGAGACACACAGAGAGAGAGGGGGTGAGACAGAGAGGGACAGAGAGAGAGAGGGTGATACAGAGAGACACAGAGAGAGGGGGTGAGACAGAGAGAGGGTGATACAGAGAGACACAGAGAGGGACACACAGAGAGAGGGTGAGAGAGAGAGAGGGTGAGAGAGAGAGGGTGATACAGAGAGACAGAGAGAGAGAGGGTGATACAGAGAGACACAGAGAGAGAGGGGGTGAGACAGAGAGAGGGTGAGAGAGAGAGGGTGATACAGAGAGACACAGAGAGGGACACAGAGAGAGAGAGGGGGTGAGACAGAGAGGGACACAGAGAGAGAGAGGGTGATACAGAGAGACACAGAGAGAGGGGGTGAGACAGAGAGAGGGTGAGAGAGAGAGGGTGATACAGAGAGACACAGAGAGTGGGGGTGAGACAGAGAGAGGGTGAGAGAGAGAGAGAGGGGGGGCGCACGGATCGCTGTGACCCAGTGGCACCCTGCCCTGGTGGGAACAGGACTCCGTGTCCTCGCTATTTTCTACTGACTGGAGTGGGGGGGGGGAGTGAGGGGGGGGATCACGTGATGACCGGGATCAACCGCGGCCACAGCCAGAGGTGCTGCACTGGACGTGCACAGAGACCCACAGACTCATTACGCAGAGACCCACAGACTCATCACACAGAGACCCACATACTCATCACACAGAGACCCACAGGCTCATCACACAGAGACCCACAGGCTCACCACACAGAGACCCACAGACTCACCACACAGAGACCCACAGACTCACCACACAGAGACCCACAGACTCACCACACAGAGACCCACAGGCTCATCACACAGAGACCCACAGGCTCATCACACAGAGACCCACAGACTCATCACACAGAGACCCACAGACTCATCACACAGAGACCCACAGACTCATCACACAGAGACCCACAGACTCACCACACAGAGACCCACAGACTGTGTGTCTGTGTCGACTCAACCTCAAATGAGTACCTGCTGCTGTGGCGTGTAGTAAACATCGCTACCACTGGGGGAGACAAAGGCGGCCGGGCGTGGTTGCTGGCCACCCACCCCCCCCGTGTGCCACAGCGCCGGTTACTTTCATAGGCGCTGCTCGCTAACGGCACTTGCCCCAACAGTCTGTTGAGGC